>NC_136486.1:72377406-72462406 GCF_053919585.1 Euprymna scolopes | reverse complement strand
TTTTTCTGTTCATTTTATTGTCTGGAGGAAGAAATAAGAAAGATCAAAACGGTTTTGTAAAATTCAGCGAACGTTTTGAAATTGCTAATACTGACAAATCAAAATAGACGAATTGAAAGTAGCGTTGTAACATTTGACCAAGTTGCATATCGATGCCGCAAAGCGTCAGTCACAATCCGAAAAACACTGGACTGAACGTCAAATACGATTCGAGGAACAGCAAAAGGAATTGCAAAAACAGTTAGCCGAACGCCAATTAGAAGTTAAAAAACAGTTAGTCGAACGTCAATTACGAACAGAGGAATTTCTTACAGAAATGGTTAAGAATAATGCGAACGCGGAAAACAATTCATCATTTTCTCAGAATACAATATGGACCGCGATAGACAGTTTTAAATACGAGGAAGAGGAAAAATTATTCGCAGCGTATTTTCAGCGTTATGAAGATTTTTTTTTTAATATTGACTGCAGCAACTGGTCTGATCAAAAGAAAACCAGACTTCTACTACGAAAATTGGAAACGGCTGAGCATGATAAATTCGTGGATTACATCTTGCCTCGGAAAACAGCAGATTTATCATTCAATGAGACAGTAAATTTGTTAACAGAACTTTTCTCGCCGAAAACGTCTCTTTTCCATAAGCGTTGGAGATGACTTTAAGTTGTCTGAACTAACAGCAGACAATTTTAAATGTCTTGTGTTTGCGCAAGGATTAACCTCGGGAAAAGATGCAGAAATCAGGCGAAGAGTCCTTACAAAATTAAAAAATGAACCGAACTTAACACTTCAAAAATTGACGGAGGATTGTCAAAAAGTAGAAATTATAAAAAAAGATGCAAGAAATATCGAAGCAGGAATCGCGAATATAAAAAAAGTAACTAAGAAAAAAACGTAGAAATGGCACACAGATACTAACCACCGAAACTCAGAAAAACTAAAAGCCACCGAGTGCTTGTTTCAGATGTGGTGGAATACATTGGGTAAGGGATTGCCCATTTTTAACAAAAAGATGCCATTTATGGAATAAGATCGGTCATAAAAGTTCGCACTGTAGGAAAACTCAGAATAGAAGCCGTGTACGTCGAACCAGAACTAAGGACATCGTAGATGAAAATCTACGCAAATATGTAACGGTTAACATTTTCGGCAAGGCTATTAAATTCCAATTAGACAGTGGATCGGATCTTTCAATAATAAATCTCAAAGCGTGGAAAATATTACGAAAGCCGACTATGTTAAAAACTAACAGAACGGCGACGGTCGTTAATGGTACAAAACTTCATTTTGAAGGTGAATTAATTACAAACGTCACTTTATGGGGGAAAACAAAAAAAACAAAAAAACTAAGATTGTATGTGCTGAAAGATAGTGAGAACCTGTTCGGTTCTCACAGCATGGAGGAGTTTCGTCTCTGGGATCTTCCTATATCCACATTCTGCAAGAAAATAAATACCCGCCCAGCAGAAACGGAGAAACTTATAACTTGTTTGAAAAAAGAATTCACAAACGTAATTACTCCTGGCCTGAGGAGATGTACAAAAATGGCCGCAGATTTTAAGTTGAAATCTGGCACATAATCGTTGTTTAAAAAGAAACGTAATATCCCGTTCGCTTCCCTGAACAAAATAAATTAGGAACTAGACAGATTAGAAAGCGCTAGCCTCCTCTGTATTAACACTCATCGGGGTTGGTACAGATACGAAAGACTCGCGTTTGGTATCAAGGTGGCACCCGCAATATTCCAGCAAGTAACGTATACTATGCTGTCCGGCTTGGACACCGCAATCGCATATCTTGATGACATTATCATAGCGAGCAAAAGCAGGGAGGAACATGAAAAACATACCAGAAAAGTATTCAGTCGAATACAAGATTATGGATTTAAGTTCAAAGCAGATAAATGCGAGTTCTTTTTACAAACAATTAAATACCTGGGTCAAATAATAGATAAAGATGGCAGACGCCCAGATCCAGATAGGGCGACCGCTATTAAAGAAATGCCGGCACCAGTAAACATAACTAAATTGCAGAGTTTTTTTTAGGTTTGGCAAATTATTACCAGGGGTTCATCCTAAATATGCATAAATTGCGCGCAACACTTAATGAATTGCTGAAAAAGATAAGGCTTGGGAGTGGACAGAAGATTGCCAGACATATTTCCAAGAAATAAAAAGAATCCTGACTTCAAAACTCTCCCTAGCGCATTTCAACCCGCAGTTGGGCATGATAGTAGCTAGCGATGCTAGTTAATATGGCGTCGGGGCGTGCATGTTACATCGAATGCCAAATGGCTCGAAACAGCCTATTGCTTTCGCATCACGGACTCTCTTGCAAGCGGAAAAGAATTATTCTCAGATCGAGAAAGAGGCTCTAAGAATTATATTTGCAATTTCCAAATTCCCCCAGTTCTTGTACGGAAGACATTTTTTCTACAAACCGACCATAAGCCGTTGATATCCATTTTTGGATCAAAAAAGGACTTCCAACAATCTCTGCGAACCGACTATTAAGACGGGGAACTATTCTGCTGAACTATAATTTTACAATTCAATTTCTCCCCTCAAAACAATTAGTCCATGCAGACGGTCTATCGAGACTGATTCCTGCCAAAATGGAACCTCTTGAAGAGTCAGTAATCGCGGCACTACGTATTAATAGTGATGTAAAAACCATGATAAACAATATTATCCGCGAACTGCCGGTCACACTTCAGGATATTAAGTCAGAATCCTTAAATGACAATTTCATTCAAACCACGAAGCAGAAATTAGCACTGGGCGACACCAGTTCAGACATTTTTTCTGGTTGCGACGAAATACTGTTATACGGTGAAAGGGTTGTCATACCCCAAACCCTTCAAAAAAGAATTCTCAGGGATTTTCACATGGGGCATCTAGGAATAAACAGAATGAAAATCCCAATGAGAAGTTTTGTTTATTGGCCAGCTATGAACCAAGATATTACCGACATGATGAACAGATGCAAAGGCTGTGCTTTGGCTGCAAAAGCATCACCGATAACATATAAACCTTGGCCTAAGGCTGAACAACCATCGTCGAAGATTCACATCGATTATGCGGGACATGTGGAGGATTTTTACTACCTGATAGTAGTTGACTCTTACTCTAAATGGCCAGAGGTACTAAGATGCAAAGAACCGACCACAGCAACAACAACAAATTTTTTATTGGAATTTTTTGCTCGGTTTGGGGTTGTAGACTGTCTGGTTAGCGACAACGATACACAGTTCACCTCGATAGAGTTCAGGGAATTCTGCGAGACATATCAAATCAAGCATATTACGACACCCCAGTACCACACCAGAAGCAACGGCCAGACCGAACGCTTCGTACTACGCTTAAAAGGGCATTAAAAAAGGCGTCCGATACACCGACAGAAAAGGCCCTTCAGCGATTTCTGCAGGTTTACAGAATCACGAGAAATCCGAACAAACCAGATGCGGGATCCCCAGCAGAAATCATGTTTGGACAGAAAATAAAATCCGTATTTGATAAACCGCTACCCAAACACATAGTACACAACAGAACCTCTACAATGCCAACGAAACGGTTTAACAGCGGAGATAACGTGTATTTTAGACATTTTAGAAATAGCGTTTCTTTTTGGGAACAGGGCACGATCTTACGAAGAATCGGCCATGTTACATACATCATTCAGGGCCCAAAGTTCCAACATAAGAGGCACCTGAACCAAATCAGGAAACGCTTCTACGAGGATTAAGAAGAACCACCGTAGGACGGCAGTGAAGCGATTGAAACTGTGTATGACTGTTTTGACATAGACCCTCCAAAAGGGATGTCAGAACTGAGACGCTCCGACAGAAAGAGGAAGCGCACAGACCCCTTGGTGGTCTGCCCCAAAAGGAAGAAATACTGATTTTCACAACCGCGGAAATCAGCTTGGGAGTGACGTGTTGTGGGGGAATCACCCTCCAAATGGACTGTTCTATCCATTATATAAACCTTTTGATCCCAGGTGTGGATTAAACACCAGAGCGACCCTCGCCTGATCGGTGACGTTTACTACTCTTTTCAGTTGTAACCTTTTTACGTTGTTGTTCCAGTAATACATTGTTTAAACTCTATTCCGTTGTTCTGTTTTCTTTGTGGCTTATTGCAAGCCATAACAAATAGTAACTTGTGTGGCTTTTATTCAAAACCAAGTCTTTCATAAAACTTTGAATTGGGCACCTACGCATCCCATGAACACACTCGCATATGTGATCATACATGCATATATACCCGCACACTACCACATATGCGTCTACACGAACCCATACATACACAGGATACGCACGCAAACCTTTAAAGATGTACGTACATATAAACCTGGAGACTGAAAAGGTAGATGCAGACGATAAGCTAAGTGGAATCTTCTCACCAAAAGCTTTGACATGAATTTATTATGGTCCTTAGTATGAGACCGGATGAAAGGACACGTTGTTTGTCTGGATTGCGTACGCACGCACACACACACACACACACACACACACACACACACACACACACACACACACACACACACACACACACACACACACACACACACGCGTTTATTTATTTTTAAACCGCTTACTCTAGATTTTAGTGTCTTTCGTTAATTGATATATACACACATATGATATTTAAAAAATAATAAATAAATAAACAAATAAATAGATAAAAAGTAAATAATTAAATAAATAAACAAATAAATAGATAAAAAGAAAATAATAAATAAATAAACAAATAAATAGATAAAAAGTAAATAATTAAATAAATAAACAAATAAATAGATAAAAAGAAAATAATAAATAAATAAACAAATAAATAGATAAAAAGTAAATAATTAAATAAATAAACAAAGAATATTCTTTTTATGTTAATTTTAATTCATTATTTATCTTTCACTTACTCAATTTCTTCCTATTTTTGTTCAAACATACAGATATGAGTGTAAACCTCTTGGATTTCGGACTGTTTTCTCTGTCCGTCTGTGTGTCCATATGTATTTTTCTCTCTTCTACCACACACATGCACACTCCTATATACGCATATGATGATGTGATGATTGAAACGTCTTGTCAGACGAGTGCCACTCCCTCAGACATTTAAAATCCATGAGCCCAAATGCCTGAGGGAGTATCTATACAAAGATGATGTTACAGAGTCTTAGCTTTGTACGACAGCTAAGTCTCTCTCTCGGTTCAAAATGTTGAGATCCAGCAACAAGCAAGAGCAAGATAGCCAGCAACAAATTAAACTGCAGACCAGCTTAATGCGGGTACTGGTCTCCCGCTTTATGGTTTTTTAAATAAGAGATTTGCTTCTCCTAGAAAGGTTGCCTTCACCATGGCTTACGGGAGCCCTCTCCACCCCAATACACACACACACACACACACACACACACACACACACACACACACACACACACACACACACACACACACACACACACACACACACACACAAATATACACGGTGCTAGTTGGCCGTTGACCCAGAAAAGAGTTCATACGCATATATACTCATACATACATACTAATTAGATCGTCTTTACAGACGTTAACCATCCCAAATGCTCCCCACCAACCTCATCATAGTTATCAGGTTAATCCTCAGCGACATCCAAACCCTGTCCGTGAACCCGAAAATGACTTTTCAGGTCAGCATTAGACTTGCACAGTCCGTCACACATATGTGTGACGGACTGTGCAAGTCTAATAAATTGTGCGTTAAAACTTGTTTCACTTCTGGCTGCGTTTTCTTTTTTTGCTCACTTTGCTCGTGAAATGTGTTTTTTATGGTTAATGTAAGTTGCTTTTGAGAGGATCACGCGATTACAAGCCTCACATTTCCAGCTCTTCAATTCAATAGGCAAAACCGACACGTTCCCCTTCCGAAGGCTTCTCTTGAGTTCATCATGATTGATTTTTTCTCTTGCGAAAAATTCAGAACCTCCTTCAAGTAGCCTCCTCCATTCAGGCCGGCGTTCTGCCAGGGCCTCCCAGTTCTGAACAGGAATCTTAAAAGCTTTAAAATCGTCTTTTATGCAATCCTTGAAACGCTTCTTTGGTCGATGTTGAGGACGTTTTTCAGTCTTCTCGCCGTAAAACAACTGCTTAGGCAGTCTCAAATCCTTCATTCGAACAACGTGATCTACCCAGCGCAATCGGTTCCTCATCACCATTGCTTCGATGCTCAAACACCCAGCCTTCCCAAGAATATCTGTGTCAGGTGTCAGTGACTGCCATTTCACATTTTGTACTCGTCTTAGGCATTTCTGATGAAATCTCTCGATTTGCTTCAAGTGTCGACTTTGTGTTGTCCAACATTCAGATGAGTAAAGCAAAACAGAAGGCACGCAGGTCGAGTAAAAACTGATCTTGGCTTTGACAGAGATGTTACGTTCACACCACAGTCGCTTTTCTAGTGCTCCAAATGCCGGGTTAGCCCTCTGGATGCGAAGACATATCTCCGCATCCAGAGAGCCATCTCTGGAGATTGTGCTACTCAAGTACACAAATGTGTCCACAACATCCAGTCTGTTTCCCGCCACATAGATGTTTGGTTAAATGTACGGAGCACCAGGTGCAGGGGTGAACATCACTTTTGTCTTTTTAATGCTGATAGTTAAGCCAAAGGTGTCACATGCTGCTGAAGAATAATTGACTATATTTTGCATATCGCGCCCCGAGTGAGACACAAAATCAGGATCATCAGCATAGAGTAGTTCCCTAACAAGACCTCCAAATGTTTGTGACTTTGCATTAAATCTTCTTAGATGAAATACGTTGCCAGTAGTCCTAAAGCGGAAAAAGACATCTTTATCGCAATCCTTAAATGCAAGAAGCACTGCGAGATTGAGAATAAAGTAGGAGCCGAAATATCCCCTGTTTCAAACCGTTGTCTACGGCAAATTCCCCAGATAGTCGCCCGTTGTATGCAACGCAAGCCTTCATATTTCTGTGGACTTCTTGAAACATCCTGACAAAGGTAGGAGGACATCCAATCCTCTCAAGAATTACCCACAAGACCTGTCTGTTTACGGTATCGACGCCTTTGTGAGGTCCACGAATACTTAAGTTAAAAAAATTGACGTTTTTTTTTTTGCTCAGCATACACCTCCAAACACCCGGGCAATGTCGGACACACATGCTAGTATATATATATATATATATATATATATATATATATATATATATATATATATATATATATATATAAACACTAAGTTGAAAAATATATTTTCAATGTCGAGGAAAACTTATTTGGATAAAAATTGAAAGGAATTGGAACTTGTGCAGGCATTAGACAACTAAACATGTTAATTCTAGACATGGGCAAATATACATTTATATCTTTAATAACGTATTTTTAAGTTTTTATATACGTATGTAACAGATGGTAACGAATAAATCTGGAGCACTAGATCACTTCGTTTCGATTCTAGTTTTTTTTTTTACTTTTGAAATCAATACTATGTATTGTGTAAAATTTAAAAACCAATAGAATATATGCATAAATCTGCATAAATTAAAATATTATATTTAAGCGTATTTTATGAACGGGATACGCCGGGTAGCCTGCTAGTATAATGTATAGAGTATGCTTTTTAAGAGACAGCGAACTTTAAATTTACAACTATTTTCTTTAGTTGCAGATTTGGCAACTATCGTTTATTTTGAGTTCAGCCAATTAATAATGAAGAGACTGACATCCGAATAGCGTTTGCAAATTGTAATTAATACGACCAATTTACTGAGAAAAACCTTTAATGAACGATTAATTTTACGAAATGAACCTATCAACTGGTCAGATGGTTCGTGCGATTTAATCTTACTTGATTATTTTCTTTGTGGATATGTAAAATCCAATGTATACGCTGATAGACAAGACACATTGGACTACTTGAAGGGAAACATTCGACGCTTGGTTGAAATACAGCCTATTTTAATGCGCCAATTTTGTGAAAATTAGACCTCTAGATTGCGCTATATGTATTTATGTTCAGCACCTACAAAAACAGCGTATAAATAATAATATGTTCATAACAAATAGATTATGATAAATTCATATGGATCAAATTGACCCACACAGAAATTTAATTTCATTGACTAATTTTGAATTATTTTTGAGAAATTAGAGCTTATACATAGAGTTATTTACAAAACTGTGACGGAAACTAAATACCTGGATACTTTACCATAAACACAAATTCTTCTCTTCAGAATAATTAGATAAAAATGAGCAGGTCCATCATATGAAAAATCAGGATTCGAAAACAACAGTATTGAAGCCATGTATCTCGTTAAAGAAAAACATTTTTTATATATTCTATCAATATAAAATTATATATATATATAATATTATATATATAATTTTCTATATATAATTTTATATTTAATATATATATATATATATATATATATATATATATATATATATACATAATTTTTTAATGATTTTGTTGTATTGAGCCTTTTTTATTTGGTTGGGATTACTATATAAATCTTAATAATTATAATCGCTTTAACTTTAGATAAGCTTTTGGCCTGTAAATTAAATTCTTACATCTTGATATTGTTTATATATATATATATATATATATATATATATATATATATATATATATATATATATATGTATATGTATATATATATATCTATATATATATATCTATATCTATATATCTATCTATCTATCTATCTATCTATCTATCTCTCTCTATATATATCTCTATATATATATCCATATATATATATATTTATATATATATGGATATATATATTTGGGAACTTTACGTCATATTAACATCTGCGTGCGTCACATCAACAAATATTTCGGTGCAAATTTGAGTTTTACTGCCTAATTACGTGGAGTACGCTACTTGCCTATTGTCTGGACCACCTTCTTTTTCGCATTTTCTGTTACAATGTCAGGTCTTTGCAGTGTCGCTAAAATGGGAGAAACACAAGAAATTCATCAATATCTTTAGCAATTTCCTACTTACCACTCCATCCTTTATCAGCTTCTGCCTTTTATTAAGCTGTTATTTTATAATGGACAATGCGCACTAGTTCTACAATTTTTCTATTAATTATTACTTTCTTGTTTTATTTTGGTGATTGTTATTATTGGTTGACTTATTAGTATTTCTTGCAACTTTATTATTTCGTCTTATTGTTTTATCATTTTTCTATGCATTTTGTTTTTATTTTGTAATATCGTCAGATATTTTGTGACTGTTGAATTTCATTGCCACTTCTAAGTTTTACAATAAATTATCTTTTTTATTGAATATTAGCCAGTGTAACCACTACTTAGGTATAAAAGTAGTTAAATTAAAGAAAGTATAGAGATTTAAAAAGATAACAATGAATAAATGAAAAGAATAATTATATCGTGTTAAACTGAAACAGAATACCCTGTATGGTTCATTATTTTACAAACTTCCGGCCCACTTAATGCATTACACAGAAATGGAAACATACGCTTTGACACACAACTGGTATTAGTTCTTGAAATGAATGCATTACTGCCTAATTTTGGGATTGTTGATTTGGCCATACTGCTTATTATACTATATATATATATATATATATATAGTCATCCACATACAGTACTGTTTCGCTGTTTCACAGCTCATCAGTGCGGCTAGACAGGCAACTACCTCAAGCCAGGATTGAAACCCGACCGTTTACACGGCAGTCAAGGCTTCTAACCATTACGCTATTGGCGGCTGCTTGAACGAGTAGTGAGTTTAACGATGTTTTGATATCGTCCGAAATACCTCCGCTCGATTTGTTTACACAAAGAGCGTCGCTTATATGCTAATGGTAATTCGTTTTTCACTTCTCAATATGCTCAACTCAAGGTGAGGAGCACTATAGTCATCCACATACAGTACTGTTTCGCTGTTTCACAGCTCATCAGTGCGGCTAGACAGGCAACTACCTCAAGCCAGGATTGAAACCCGACCGTTTACACGGCAGTCAAGGCTTCTAACATCTATATATATATACACACACATATAAAGAAAGGGTGCCTGCGCGTGAAATTATACAGGTAGAAAGTGTGCTATCTCCAACCACACCTCTCCTGAGTCGACATTGTGAAATACCAGTGACAAGTGAAGTATATATACAGGACGACTGGAAACAAATGCTGAGATAAGCGGAGAACACATAGAGCGCACAGAATTCCCGAATGGTAACCATCTGGTACTTACCAGGCTTAACGTTGCTTAACTTCGGTGATCTGACGAGAACCTGTGTGTCAACGCGATTATGCGGTATATATATATATATATATATATATATATATATATATATAGTGTTATAATGGAATAATTCCAGAGGAAATCCGGGTATGAGAGCCCAATGTGGTAAACAGAGCAATAACATAAAAATATAACACGGAAATTACATAATTGTCGATGCAATAATTTATTTCAACCTTATGGTATTTTCAAGCATCTAAACCAGACAATTACATTTTTGATACTGAAAAAAGGAAAGAAAAAATCGGGTCTCGACCCTCCAAAAACCAGAAGGGGTGGTAGTAGCAATCCACTTAATACATTTTATAGAGAGGGTGGGGGGATTTACAAAGAATATTAACACACTTATAAACGGCAGCTCGATGTAACCATAGATACACACACACACACACACGCAACACACATACACACACCCACACCCACATACACACACACACACACACGCCCCATAATATGTACGTTCTTACGCGTAAATGTCTTGACACGCGTTTACTAACCTAGGAAGAAGGGGAGAAAATATACGGATATAGAGAGAAAGAAATAGAACAGCGCGTAATGGAAAAAGAAGAAGAAAGAAAAAAAAAGGATGTAAAAAAGTGATCAAACCCTGCCTGTCATATGGTTTCATTAGTCTAGAATCTCTGAGAAAGATAAGGGAAAGAAAATGGAGATTATATTCGCGTCCTATAGTTAATTGAGTCATGGAAAATAAGTCTATTAAAAGATAAATAAAAAGAATAATAAAAATAAAAAGAATATTATATACAAAGTTTTAAAACTATCTGTATGTTATTATGTTAAAATTAGTTAGAAATAAATATTATCTTATAATACATTTAAATCTTGTATTTGTAATATATTACTATGAATTTAAAAAATTGAGTCTTATGTAGTTAATATTTTATATATTTTCATGTAATTAATTTTATTGTTGATTATAGCAGTCGTTGTAATTTAGCTCACTAATATTTCACTTCTTAATTGATCAAGAAGTAGAAAATTGCAATATTAGCCGCCCATAATTCGATAGGACGTATCTAGTTACGGTTAATATATACTTTTATTCACTCCGTACACAAAAGTACTTTCATGCACGCATAAAGAAATAAATAAAATAATTATTATTTTACAGTTTTGTGTTGATTTGTATTAAATCTAATAATGTCTAGTTTTAGTATTTGATCTTTTTGACTTAACTCAGTTTAATAACTAATGTATTATCTGCAGAGGAAAATTATTTTCTTAAAGCTATCTCATTTATTTATAAGTAATTTGAATAAAACAGGTACTTCGTGAAAAAGTACACCCAACTTAGATTTCGGACAACAAATCATTAAGTAGTTATTATCGAGTGTATATCGGACAGCACTATAATTGCCAGTGGGGTGGGGTGGGAGGGTTTATCGTAAATAATCTAGTGGTGTTAAATTCGGTGTCTTTTCGTCGGATCTGGAGTTATTGGTTATTTTAAATTTACATTTATGTCTACATCTGGCCATCAGTTCATCTCGTTTGTTTAGGAGATTATTGTGTTCGTACTTCAGGATTCTTATTTTTTCCTCTAGGCATAAACTGCATCTCTGCCTAAAGCCGTTTGGAACGTCCGAATAACATAGGATTGACCATGAAATCACTGGGGATCGGTTCTCATTTTTTAATAACCACCATTGTTTAGCTAACTCGGTTTTGTTCTTAAGTTCTGGGTTATTGAAAGAATGTTTATGGTCATAAAAGCGCTGTTTCCAGTTTCCGGCGGAGATACCGAAGTAAACTTCTTTTGTCCCTGTTATTATCTTCTGGGTGGATCGTGGCCTTATAAACCAAAAAAATTCCAATAGACCAACTAAGAACCCCAAAAGAACACAACAAAGAACAAATTTTAGCATACGTCTCTACACACAACACAAGCAACCCAGAACTATTCACACAGATAACAAAAAACCTTATCCTCCTCAATCAGAACGACAAACTAAATAAACAACATACTTGAAACAACAAAAATAATAAAAAGCAAACGCCAACCCCAAAACTTAAAACACATCCTAACTTCCTCAAAACTCGTCCCACACACTACAAAAGGAGTTACAAAATGCAACAAACCGCGATGTGGAGTATGTGATATAATAATAAAAGGTAACATATACACAATCAAAAACCCAGCACAAATATTCAAAATAAAAAAGGATCTAAATTGCACCTCTAGAAATGTAGTATATGCACTAAGATGCACAGCATGCAACAAATCCTACATAGGCGCCACCAAAAATTTCACATCCTTACTTCCTCAAAACTCGTCCCACACACTACAAAAGGGGTTACAAAATTCAACAAACCGCGATGTGGAGTATGTGATATAATAATAGAAGATAACACATACACATTCAAAAACCCAACACAAATATTCAAAATAAAAAAGGATCTAAATTGCACCTCCAGAAATGTAGTATATGCACTAAGATGCACAGCATGCAATAAATCCTACATAGGCGCCACCAAAAATTTCAGCAATGGAGTGGCCTTACAACATCAAAATTACAGAGGACAGACACCTCTATGTTTCAAAACACGTACACACATGCAGTGGAAACAGCTTCAAAATAATGCCAATCTTCCAAACAGACAATTATTTTTATTTACTTACACAGGAAAAAAACTTCATCACCAGATTCACTCCTGAACTGAACAGAGCCTAATATCAACACACAAAAACATGAAATGCAAGGCACACTCGCATGCACATCCATGTACATATACATATACACACCCACACATAAATCAGAACCGACACATTAAAACACACACACGTGCGCGCATACAACCACACACAGACATAACACCCCTATCTCTAATACAACACACTGAACAATACCAACCCTACTTAACCTCGAAACCAACAACACTAGGAAACACATAGAACCATAGTATAATATCTGTTCCAACACCTCGCTCCCTCCTCAGTCAGTGGAGGAGAACCCCCTCATGACTGAGACAACTATCATCCCTTCTATCATCCCTCTCCCATACCTATACCCCCTCCAATTGCCCCCACCCTCTGGGGAACAAAATCTTCCCCACACTAGGAACCGATCCTGGGTCTGATCATACCCACATGGGGAGACAAATAAATAGAAACATTAAAAAATCCCCTATACATATTTTTAAATACACCCCTCTATCTTAAAAAACATAATATAAGGAATACCCGAAAAGACTGAAACGAAAAATCACAATACTAAAATCCAAGAATCCAAAAAATAAATATCAAAATAGAATGAAAGCACCCCTACCTTTATTTCAGAAGAGCTGGTCCCTCCCTCCTCACACATACGCATTAGTAACGACCTTGGATCACAGCCACCTACCTAGGGAAGCAAATAACCTCATAATACTATAAAACAGTACACACATTCCCAAACCAATAAACGAAACACACACACACACACACACACACACACACACACACACACACACACACACACACACACACACACACACACACACACACACACACACCCTACACTAAAGGAAAAGGGAAAAAACACAAGCAGAAAGATAGAGTGAGTGAGAGAGAGAGAAATACAACACAGGAGTGACCACACCCATGGTCGGCCGCCTCGCCACAGCCCAATAAAAGAGTAATAAAAATTGAACATGCCAATGAATAATAGACACTTACACGCCTCCACCCCTTGGAAACACTTCAAATGAACTACGAAAATGCTATTTTTACATCTCCAACACATTTGAAAATAATTTCTTACGAGGACGCTTCACAGAACGTCTGAAACGCGTAAAAACGATTTCAATGATTTAAAAACATTATTACAATGATCCAAACATAATTCCCAATGATAAACCAAGCCACAGATTAATAAAATAATGTTAAAAAATACACATTGTTTGTGACTACCCCCTTATTTAAATATATACATATATACATAATATATATATATATATATATATATATATATATATATATACATACATACATACATATATATATATATATATATATATATATATATATATATATATATATATACCAGACAAACTCACGTGTCGGATTACCCACTAAGCTCTAGTAAGAGTATCTGAATTAGGTTAAAATTATTGCTATATTTTATTATTTTTACGTGTTTATTATTATTTATAGTATTTTATTATTTTACGTAATCATTATTTAATATATGTGATTATTTTCACGTGTTTATTATTATTTATTATATTTCATTATTTTTACGTGTCTATTATTATTTATTATATCTGATTATTTCTTACCAATATTATTATTTATTATATTTGATTATTCTTACGTGTTTATTATCATTTATTATATTTGATTATTTTAATGTGTTCATTATTTTTTATTTTATTTGTTTATTTTAACGTGTTTATTATTATTTATGTCATTTGATTATTTTTACGTGTTTATTATTATATATTTTATTTAATTATTGTTACGTGTTTATTATTATTTATTTTATTTAATTATTGTTACGTGTTTATTATCATTTATTATATTAGACTATTTTAACGTGTTTATTATTATTTATTATATTTAATTATTGTTACGTGTTTATTATTATTTATTATATTTTATTATTTTTACGTATTTATTTTAATTTATTATATTAGACTATTGTAACATGTTGGTTATCATTTATTATATTGGATATTTTTACGTTTTTCTTCTTATTATTTATAGTATTTGCTATTTTTGGTGTTTATTATTATTTATGGAATTTGTTAATTTTAAGTGTATTATTTTATTATTTATTGTATTTTATTATTTTTACGTGTTCATTATTATTTATTATATTTAATTACTTTTACGCGTTTATTCTTATTCATTACATTTAATTATTTTTGAGTGTTTATTATTATTTATTGTTTGTGATGATTTGTACGTGTTTATTATTATTTATTGTATATGATTATTTTTATTTGTTTATTGTTATTTTTCATTACATTTGATGATTTGTACGTGTTTATTATTATTTGTTATATTTGATTATTTTTACGTGTTTATTGTTATTTATTATATTTGATTATTTTTATGTGTTTATTATTATTTTTCATTACATTTGATAATTTTTACGTGTTTATTATAATTTATTATAAATTATTATTTTTACGTGTTTATTATTATTTATTATATTTGATTATTTTTACGTGTTTATTATTTTTTATCATATTTGATTATTTTTACGTGGTTATTATTAGTTATTGTATTTTATTATTTTTATGTGTTTATTATTATTTATTATATTTAGTTATTTTTACGTGTTTATTATTATTTTTTATGTTTGATTATTTTTACGTGTTTATTATTATTTATGTCATTTGATTATTTTTACGTGTTGATTATTATTTATTATACTTGATTCTTTTTACGTGTTAACTACTATTTTTTTTTATTATATTTGATTATTTTTACTTTTTTATTATCATTTATCGTATTTGATTATTTTTCCGTGTTTATTATTATTTATTATATTTGATTATTTTTACGTGTTTATTATTATTGATTATATTTGATTATTTTTACGTGTTTATTATTATTTTTTATTATATTTGATTATTTTTACGTGTTTATTATTATTTATTGTATTTGATTATTTTTCCGTGTTTATTATTATTTATTGTATTTTATTATTTTTACGTGTTTATTATAATTTATTATATTTGATTATTTTTATGCGTTCATTATTATTTTTTGATATTTCATTATTTTTACGTGTTTATTATTATTTTTTATATTTGATCATTTTTACATGTTTATTGTTATTTATTATATTTGATTATCTTTACGTGTTTATTATTATTTTTTTATTATATTTGATTATTTTTACGTGTTTATTATTATTTTTTATTATATTTGATTATTTTTACGTGTTTATTATTATTTATTGTATCTGATTATTTTTACGTGTTTATTATTATTTATTGTATTTTATTATTTTTACGTGTTTATTATTATTTATTATATTTAATTAGTTTTATGGTTTTAGTATTATTTTTTATATTTGATTAGTTTTCCGTGTTTATTATTATTTATTATATTTGATCATTTTTACATGTTTATTATTATTTATTATATTTAATTATTTTTACGTGTTTATTATTATTTATTATATTTGATTATCTTTACGTGTTTATTATTATTTTTTATTATATTCGATTATCTTTACGTGTTTATTATTATTTATTATATTTGATCATTTTTACGTGTTTATTATTATTTTTTATATTTGATTATTTTTACGTGTTTATTATTATTTATTATATTTGATTATTTTTACGTGTTTATTATTATTTTTTATATTTGATCATTTTTACGTGTTTATTATAATTTATTATATTTGATTATTTTTACGTGGTTATTATTATTTTTATACTATTTGATTATTTTTTCGTGTTTATTATTATTTATTATATTTGATTATTTTTACGTGTTTATTATCATTTTTTGTATTTGATTATTTTTACGTTGTTATTAAATGTACTTCATCCTTATTATAACGTATTTCTCTTTTGTAATCGAAAATTCTTATTCTAAGACTAAATCAGTTAGAAAATACAATATTAAAATACAGTATTTTGTTTACGTTTAGAAATTAAGGTGCTTTAGGAGGTCCAGAACTGGTGTCATGCTAAACCTGTTCATTTCACTAGCCATCGTCATTGAGGGGTTGAAAATACTTGATTCATACCTTCAAATCCAATACAATGTTTCACTTAGAATGAATAAGTTTTGTATATGTATTTTTGTTACTAATGAAAACTTTCTCCATAAAAATAATAAAATCAAAAGCAATTGCTGGCACCTTGAGAGGGAAAAAAATTCAACCTTTTTTTTTTCTGAATCTGAAAGTCGAGAATTACCAATTCCTACTCTCCAAACTAATCTGAAACACTTAAGAAATGAGTCATGCAATGTCGGTACTTATCGCAATAATACCCACCTTTGCTGTATTTAATCTTAGACTTATCAGTACATAACAATGTAGGCTAAATCCATCTGGGAATATCCCCTAGAGGTTTAAGCGGCGTGTCACTTTAGCTTCGTATCTACAGCGTGTGCTTCGTATCTAAATGCTTTGGTGGGCACGAGGTCATATCTTTTGAGAAGGGCGACAAGATAGCGCGTGTTGGCCACTTAAGGGAGTTATCCCTATCGTTTTAGTATTGTCCAATTTTCCTGATAATTGGCGGGTAACATTTGAAGGAAGAAAGAATGCCACTTGCTCCACTCACGTCTTTACTAGCCGTTATCTTTAAATACCGTAGTGTACAACAAACAACAAAACCAACGGAAACAAAAATCAAGTGTAGAACGAGAGAACAATTCAACTGTTTGTACATATTTGTATGTGTTTAGCGATTCGTTTCTTGATTTGCT
Organism: Euprymna scolopes; assembly: GCF_053919585.1. Classification (NCBI taxonomy): domain Eukaryota; kingdom Metazoa; phylum Mollusca; class Cephalopoda; order Sepiida; family Sepiolidae; genus Euprymna; species Euprymna scolopes. The sequence goes on along the minus strand of NC_136486.1, from coordinate 72,444,722 downwards.
TTAGTTTGCTTAAAGTAAGTTTCAATGTATGTTGATTGAGATTTATTACAGAGGCTATTACGAAGATAAGATACATAATAGACACAGATAAAAGGCAACCGTGTTCAAAGAAACTGTTTCTATTCCAATGTTTTTGTATACGATCGAATTTATTTACATTTCAATTTACCTTAACCTCACCATCGTAGAATGATTAATGTATAATACGCTTAAGCCTACGTGGCTATACGACATTTGAATTAAAATAAAAACAATCTTAGTAAAAATCGACACACATTAGTTTCGTTTTTTTTTTAACGTCAATACAGGCCTTTTAGTTATTATTATGTTTTATTATTTAATGCTGAAATTATTTCATGCTGAAATTAGTTAACGCTGAAATACAGTACCAGTCTATTTTCTGGCATATCAACCAATTTGGGATTTAGACTGAAGTCATTCTTGTATCGTCTATTTTAGGACATACCATTATTACTACTGAGAATATTAACCATAGAACACAAATCATTGCATATTATTAATTGAATACCAGTTGCGATGTTAAATTCATCTGTAAAAGAATCCGTTATTGTCAAATGAAGTATATTATTTCAGATTTGTAATAATTTTTAATAGATTAGAACTTTTTTGAAGTTTTTAGTATTTAATTTTAGATATTGAAAGAACTACCAGTCAGGTAGTTCTTTCAATGTCTAAAATGAGGAATGTCATCTCAGTAGACAAGAGAAAAAAGTAAGACTAAATAAATTTCTTAATGTTGTCATTTGAAATGACTAATTTCAATTTTACATCAATTCAGAGAAAAAAGATAAATACGTATCAATCAGGGTTCGAATTGCGAACCGAACCACAACATCATCCCACTAAGTTTACAAATTATTAATTCGTTTTAATACATAAATAATACAGATTTTGTTCTTATGTTTTCCTCCTGTTTAGTCTAAATTTCTCAAAGAATAAATGTTGAAAAATATATGAAGATATACCAAAGAAATATGTCCGTATGCTTTGATCGTATTTAATAATTCATTTTTTAAAACTAATTTATGAATGAAGAATATGAAATAATTAGTTTACTTTAAACTAAGAAGTTTGTTAAATAATAATTTATATATGTTAATGTGAATGTTTTATTAAATTAAGTACTTATATTATCTCTCTCTCTCTCTCTCTCTCTCTCTATATATATATATATATATATATATATATATATATATATATATATGTAAAAGTGAACGTGTCTGTCTCTGTGTGTGTGTCTGTGTACATTTCCCTACGCAATAACTCTGTGAATTTTTAGTCTACAGACTCGAAATTTGATATACAGGGTACTGAGATTTGGGAAAATTGATGTGATCGGTTTTCGGCTAGAAATTTGGCGATTAAGGGGTCAAAGTTCATCGATTTTACCTTTGAAAACTCTACCAAACTCCTCCGACAATTTTGGGTCTACGCACTTGAAATTTTAGATATAGGTTCCTTGGACATGGATCTAATTTAATAACTTGATTTGAGTCCAAAACAATAGATGTTAAGGGGTCATAATAGGGGTCAAAGTTAAAAAAAAAATTAACCTCTGCGGTCTCTTCCAAATTACTCAGACAATTTCTGGTCTAAATATTTGAAATTTTATATAAAGGATATTCAGAGATAGGGCAAGCTTTTTGATCAGTTTGGGTCGAAAATTTTTAGTGACCAATATATAAATGTATGTATGTATGTCTTTAAACTTTCAATATAGGCGACGGATTTAACCAAGATAAGTATCGTTTTAAAGTTGGACCGTTCATACGACAAACATGGAAAAATTGGCTAAAAACATTAATATCTTCCCCTTCAACTAGGCACTTTTCTACAGGGGGGGTCAATTTTTTCGCCGATATTTTATAAAGTTATCTTCTCCTTTAGATTGTCTAGCCTTAATTTAAAAAAATGTCGCTTCCGGTTTGGCGGTAGTCGTAACAGCATAATTGTTAGGTTTAACCCGTTCTTTTCCTCCTTTGCGGGACGGTTTCGACCCTGCCTTCCTACTACCACTTTTTTTTTTGCTCAACATACACATCCAAACACCCGGGCAACGACGGGCTGAAATGCTAGTATATATTAATGTGAATGTTTTATTAAATTAAGTACTAATATAAATACTAGCTGTACCCTGCCACGCGTTGCAGTGGCTCAATTTGGTGTAATGTAAAAATTTAATAAGAAGAGAAAAATGCATGTTTCTTATATTCTTAGTACAGCAATCCACTCCAAAAAGTGAAAAAGAAGGCGAAAATGAAAAAAAAAAAAAAAAAAAAAATGGCACTCTCGCAAAATTTGATCTGGATCCTCGGGAGTTTCTGTCAATCATTCATGGTTTGGACTCGACCAACAATCAGTGGCTGAAGCCGAACGTAGCAAAAATGTTGAAACGCTAAATGTTTTTTTGTTGTTGTTTTCTGTATACAAAAATGTGAGGTAGTAATTAATATTTGGTTGATGGGGGGGGGGTTACTATACACAGATTCGAAAAAGTTGTCCAAAAACAAATAAATGAAAGCAAAGGTAAGGTAAGTTACGTTTCTACCTAACTGGATAATTGTTTAGTGTTTTTATGTAATGTAAAATGTTTAATCGGCTCGAAAAACAGAAATAGTCGCAGACTCTGTTGAATACGTTAAGTTTGGGAAAGTAAGTTGAAAACTAAAAACTATACAAAACAGTGTCAGAAACCCCACAAATATATGTTACCATGACACAGGCTGGCATAATCGGTAGGTTTCTGACAGTATTTTGTATAGTTTTTTTAGTTTTAACTCACTTTCTCTAACTTAAAGTAATCAACAGTGTCCGCCACCATTTGTAGCTTTCAAATACACCGATAAACACTGTTTTTCGAGCCGACTAAACGTTACATTAAATGAAAAGGGTTTGTATTATTTAACACAGATACAAAAAAGTATAAAAAATAAATATATAAAAAATAAATGTTATCAAAGGCAAGAAAAGTAAATGTTCTACCTAACTGGATAAGATTTTAGTGTTTTTATGTAATGTATAATAGGTTCAAAAACATTCAATGTTTATCGGTATATCTGAAAAATACAAATGGCGGCAGACTGTATCGAACATGTTAAGTTTGGGGAAATTTTGGGAAAATGAGTTTAAACTAAAAAACTATACAAAATACTGTTAGGAACTCACTCAATATATGTTATCATGACGTAGGCTGGCATATAATCGGTGGTTTTAAACTTTTGCTCGATACAGGTGGCGACTTTTAAAAGTCCCTTTTAGTGATTACCTGGTTTGAGGATATTTGTACAACTAAACGGCAAATCTGCTCCAAAAAATCCGGTATTATTTTACTTTAAAGCCCGTTTCACGTTCGTATACAACGAAATATTTTATTGTAGATTTTGGTGTGCTAAAAACGAACCTGCAAACCGTTTCCGTCGCAAAAAGAAAGTTTTCATGATATTCATGAAATTACTTTTTAGAAAAATGGTTGATCAAATTTAACTTAGAATGAGCACCCACTTTCTGGCCACCTGAGAGAGGGTCATTTTTCTGTGTATTTCTTGGCTAAAAAGTTTTTTGTTTGATTTCTTTTGCATGGTAATAACCCCTGAACTCTGGGACTATTTTCCATTTCACAGCCGTAGCCTTCGTTTACGCTATGCGTGAGCATAAACGAAAGCTGTTTAGGCAATAAACATGGGGAAAAATTCCCCCTCTCTCAGGTGGCTAGAAAGTGGGTGCTCATTTTAAGTTAAATTTACATGGAAAAGTAATCGCCCACTTTCGAAAAAGTAATTTCTTCATATCATAAAAACTATTTTTTTGCACCGGAAACGGTTTGCAGATTCGTTTTTAGCACACCGAAGTCTACAAATTTTTTTGTTATATACGAACGTGAGACACACGGCCCTTAATGGAAAATTATATCAAAAAACCGGGAGAAAATAGTTTTCAATAAAAACAGCAAATGAATTCGATAGAAAAAAAATGGATGCTATGTTTTTTTTTATTTTTCTGTGTGTTTCTTGGCTAAAAAGTTTTTTGTTTGATTTCTTTTGCATGGTAATAACCCCTGAACTATGGGACTATTTTCCATTTCACAGACGTAGCCTTTGTTTATGCGACACGTGAGCATAAACGAAAACTGTTGAATATGCACTCGCGTACCAAACTGCCTTGTCAAAAAACCTTTAAGCCAATAAACACGAAAATAAATGCCCCTTCCCCGGGTAGCCAGAAAGTGGATGCTCATTTTAAGTTAAATTTACATGGAAAAGTGATCACCCACTTTTCGAAAAAAAAATTTCTTCATATAATGAAAACTATTTTGGTACTCATTAGGCGTTGATTTCCATGGCGGCCCGCAGAATTATTTAATGGTCGTTCCCTTAGTCCTCCCTAGTCAAGGCTAACGCATGTGCACGTAACATGCTTTATTTATTTACTTACGTGGCGGAGTTATACAACCATCACCCCCATGCGAATTTCTATACTGATAGGTTTTTTGAAATTTTTTTCACTGGATTATTAATGATTGAACACTAACCAGATTATGAAAAAAAAATTGAAAAAAAAAAATTATTTCAACATTTGAAATGGTACTCACTTTTTAGTTACCACGTTCTGGTAAATCGGTCACCCATTTTTTTTTTTTTGGCTAATACGGAAGTGTCTTCGGGAGATATAAAATGATCGCATGGTGACGAAGCAATGTATCGGGAGGCGTACGGGATGGAAAATTATTGGTAAATTTTTAGATTAGGTCCATCTCCTCAATTTTCTTTTAAATGACGACTTGCAATGGTTTTCGACTATGCTGAATACGAAAATCGCATTGAAATTTTGCAGAAATAAGTAGTTATCAAGATATAAAAAGTTGTATTATGCATTTTAATCTTTGGCGGCCATCTTTTTTACGCGCGTGCATTTGTTTATGGCGCGTGCGCGCGTAAAAAGATGGCCGCCAAAGAATACAATGCATAATACAACTTTTTATATCTTGATAACTACTGATTTCCGCAAAATTTCAATGCGTTTTCCGTATTCAGCATACTGGAAAACCTACAAATGTCGTCATTTAAAGGAAAATTGTGGAGGTGGACCTAATCCAAAAAAATATCAAATTATTAATCATTTCGGTACTCATGCAGAGAGTGATCCGTGCTGAAATAATAATGTTATTATTTTAAAAGCCATTCTTAACATGGGGAGGGGAGGGTGTTTTGTACCTATTCTGTACTTTAACCTTACAATTGAATAAAAAAAAACATATCATAAAACTTTAATTAAACGTGGAAATAAGATTTAAAAAATAGCGCGGATCACTCTCTGCATTAGCACCAAAATTTCTCCAGCATGTTAGTGAAATTTATAATACTTAAAACAATTTAAAAAAAAAAAGTTTTGAAAAAAAAAACCAAAAAACCCTCACCTTTCATAAAAACAAATTATTAAAAAAAAAAACAGAAAAAACACCCACAAACTGACTTTTAACTAAATAAGTAAAAAACAAAAAAATTTTAAAAACTCGAAACTTTATTTTCATAAAAACAATAAAAAAAGTCATGTTTAATCTATTTTTTTTTCTTTGAGAAACAAATATATTTCTGACTTACAAATGCGGTAGAGACTCATATTATTTTTACTTTCTATGGTTTTGATATACCGCGTTTTTATTGGTTACAAAATGGGTGACTGATTTATCAGAACGTTGTAACTAAAAAGTGAGCACCACTTTCAAATGTCGAAACAATGATTTCTTTAAAAAAATGTTTTTTCTTTTAATAATCTGTTTAATTAGTGTCCAATCAATAATAATCCAGTGAAAAAAATTTCCAAAAACCTATAAGTATAAAAATTACGCATGGGAGTACAACTACGGCACTTTCGCACTTACTTTTACAAAGATTATTTACGTTAACTCTTTTCATAAATAATTAAAAAAAAAAGTAACTAAACCATTTATTGATAATTTGTCACGTGTACAAACATTTATTTATTTACGTAGGCTTAACCCTTTTCATGAATAAGAAAAGTTTTACTCTTTAAGAATAATAAAAGGAAAAAAAATGCAGAGAGTGATCCGCGCTATTTTTTAAATCGTATTTCCAAATCAAAGTTTTACGATATGTTTTTTTTATTCAATTGTAAGGTTAAAGTACATAATATGTACAAAACACCCCCTCCCATGTTAAGAATGGCTTTTTAAATAATAACGTTATTATTTCAGTACGGATCACTCTCTGCATGAGTATCATAAAAATTAATACAAATAATACTTATCTTAATAAGTGAAAGGCTCATTTCTACCGGAAATGAAATGGGGACAATCTCGCAGTTACGAAAAATATTTTCATTTATAATTTAATATTTTTATATTTCGCAATGTTAAATTATTTTAATAACATGCAAACATTCTTTGACTTTAAAAATAGATTTTCTGAAAATTTCAATTAAATTGGTAACGTAGAAATATGGTTTTATTCACTTTTAACGAACCAAACATTACATTTTTATATATATAGATTATTATATTTATATGTGTTAATGTAAATAAATGTACTTGATCACTACTAGAATGCACATTTTTAGCGTTATGAAAAAGTCCAGTAAAGTCTTCGTGCGAAAATCGTAAAATCTATATATATATAAAAGTGAACGTGTGTGTGTGTGTGTGTCTGTGTGTGTGTGTGTGTGTACATTTCCCTACGCAATAACTCTGTCAATATTTAGTCTACAGACTCGAAATTTGATATACAGGGTACTGAGATTTGGGAAAATCGTGTGATCCGTTTTCGGCTAGAAATTTGGCGATTAAGGGGTCAAAGTTCATCGATTTTACCTTTGAAAACTCTACCAAACTCCTCCGACAATTTTGGGTCTACGCACTTGAAATTTTAGATATAGGTTCCTTGGACATGGATCTAATTTAATAACTTGATTTGAGCCCAAAACAATAAATTTTAAGGGGTCATAATAGGGGTCAAAGTTTTAAAAAATTGACATCTACGGTCTCTTCCAAATTACTCAGACAATTTCTGGTCTAAATATTTGAAATTTTACATAAAGAGTATTCAGAGATAGGGCAAGCTTTTTCATCAGTTTGGGTCGAAAATTTTTAGTGACCAATATATAAATGTATGTATGTATCTGTTTGCATGTCTGCCTTAAACTTTCAATAGAGGCGATGGATTTTAACCAAGATAAGTATCGTTTTAAAGTTGGACCTTTCATACGACAAATATGGAAAAATTGGCTAAAAACATTAATATCTTCCCCTTCAACTAGGCACTTTTCTACAGGGGGGGGGGTCAATTTTTTCGCCGATATTTTATAAAGTTATCCTCTCCTTTAGATTGTCTAGCCTTAATTTAAAAAAAATGTCGCTTCCGGTTTGGCGGTAGTCGTAACAGCATAAACATTAGGTTTAACTCATTCTTTTCCTCCTTTGCGGTACAGGTTCGAGCCTGCCTTACTACTACCACTTTTTTATTTGCTCAACATACACATCCAAAAACCCGGGCAACGCCGGGCTGAAATGCTAGTGTATCTATAAAAGTGAACGTGTCTGTTTGTGAGTCTGTGTGTGTCTCTATGTGCATTTTCTCATGCAATAACTCTGTCAATTTTCAGTCTACAGACTCGAAATTTGATATACAGGGTACTGAGATTTGGGAAAATCTTTGTCATCAGTTTTCGGCCAGAAATTTGGCTGTTAAGGAGTCAGAGTTCAACGATTTGACCTTTGAGAACTCTACCAAACTCCTCCGACAATTTTGTGTCTAAACATTTGAAATTTTAGATATCGCTTCAGTGGAAATGGATCCAACTTAATAACTTGATTAAAGCCCAAAACAATAAATTTTAAGGGGTCATAATAGGGGTCAAAGTTAAAATAAATTGACCGTTTTTGTTTATTTTTTGTTTTGTGTTTTTTCTCAGCATACACCTGGAAATACTCGGGCAACGCCGGGCACCATGCTAGTGTATAATACAATAGAATACCAGAATAATTATTTATGTTTTGACCATTTTACATTCATTCTTAACTGAAATATTTTTGCTTAGTTTTGTTATGGCTTTGTAAAATGAAGAAAATCAATTTAATAATACATTTTATTTTTTTACATTCTCATATATTTCAGTTATTTTATGGATCTGACCAGTAATTACTCTAATGACCCCAGATTAAACTACAATGAAATTTCAAACGTGCCAGAAGATTTCTTGAAAAAAAGTAAGCTTGAAATTTTATATTGAAACTTCGTTGGATGTTATAATTGTTAACATATGTTAACAAGCATTGACCTACGCGCACACGCAGGTACATGAACACGCATATATATATATATATATATATATATATATATATATATATATATATATATATATATATATAAAGAAAGAGAAAAAGAAAATAGAGTGAGAAAGAGAGACGTATATATGTACATATATACAAACATTTGAATATTATATATATATATGCATATGTAAATGAAAATATATGTATATATACACTTATATTTATAATTTAACATTGCAGAATATCAATCAGTTTTAAACAATTTCATCTCGAAACACTTTTGAGTGATTACTAGTATATGATAAGTTAAACAGAATTGAATATTCTTTGTGAATAGTCGAAACTGTAGGATCATACACTTCCAACAGCTTAAAGTGCGTAGCTGAACATTACACACACACACACACACACACACACACACACACACACACACACACACACACACACACACACACACGTCCATTTTAGGGTTGGTTAATAACATCTATTTATTGTATACAATAAGTTAACACAAGTTATTATTAAGGCCTAATTGAAGAAGTAAAGCGATTTCATAATTTGCGACGATACTCATTGTCTGGATTGCGTATTCTTTCTTAGATCCTTATACGAAGACTCAATCTCATACACACGACTAAAGCTTATCAATAAAGCTAAAGCTATATTTTTATTTGAAGAGGAAAAGCTCGATTAATTATTGCATATATAAAAATGATATCGTTAATAATTGCAAAGATCAACAAAGAAACATAAAGAACGCAGATGAGAACTTATGCGATTTAGAAGGTTGAGTTTTCTTTTTTTTTCTAGATTCTCCAATAATAAACATGAAGTTAGATACACATCTGTAGATCATATGAAGTCCTTCGTGACTTTATCTTCAAACAGCAGGTGCGTATGTATTAATAACCTTACACGCCCCTTCTCTCAGTTGGTGGCTTTATATAGAGTTACAATTAAACCACAAAGGCCATTAATGTGTTAGATTAAGGCTTCATTAGCTTGTTAGTTTATGTCGCGCGACAAAAAAAAAAAAAAAAAAAAAAAATCGAAAGAGAAAAAAGTGCGTGAAGAACTTCTCGTTTAGATACGATCGCACGTTGATTCATTTTGACCCTCTTTCAATCATAGACTTTTGGGTATGGTTATGGCTCAGCGGCTGACAAGATGGTATGGCTATCCATTACAAGTTTCAAAGCAAAGAGGGACTGCCATAGCACAAATTAACCTGATTTTTAGACCATGATAAAAGAAAGTTCTTTATTTTAGCGACAAGTTATGTTTCAAATGAAATACGATCACTTAAGAAATCCTAATCAACATTTTCTTCTCATTTATTATGAGAATCGGGAATGCAATTTTGTCTCCCACAAAACTAAATATTAATAAATCACCCCGAGATCCAACTTATTTAGATTAAAGGTAATAGTAGTTGAACAACAACAACAACAACAACAACAACAACAACAACAACAACAACAACAACAACAACAACAACAACAACAACAACAACAACAACAACAACAACAACAACAACAACAACAACAACAACAACAACAACAACAACAACAACAACAACAACAACAACAACAACAACAACAACAACAACAACAACAACAACAACAACAACAACAACAACAACAACAACAACAACAACAACAACAACAACAACAACAACAACAACAACAACAACAACAACAACAACAACAACAGCAGCAGCAGCAGCAGCAGCAGCAATAATAATAATAATAATAATAAAATAATAATAATAATATCCCTCCTCTCATCCTAAAAAATGAGCAGTGCCCCTAACAAATTGGCAGTGAAAAGTCTGGAATATGATAAAATCATCAGAATGAGAATTAAATACTGGGGAGACTTACTGTCACTCAGATTCCAGGTGAGTCTACTGTTCGCTATCACTGATAAACCACTTATAACGGTATATATTAGAACAATAATAATGAAATAAACTCGAGAGTATTGAAATATTGAAACAACTTGTGTTCACTCAGATCACAGAGAAAAATATATTTACTATTTTGATTGTTATATTTTGTGTTTCCTTCCCTTAATTTTTAAATCCAATGATAAAGACCTATAACGACTTTAAGACTTGAAAGTATTTGACTACAACGGAATACGTGGATTCTGCTTTAAGTAATTCACAATCGTATATAAAATGTTAGCAGAGAATCTAAGGAGATGCATTTATACACGAAGCAGACAGACTTTGAAACGATGACTATAGAAAGAAATCCATTAATTCAAAATAAGAGCAAGAAAGAAACGATTCTAAGCAACTACAGACCGACAACCTGCACGAAGGCATGTGGCACAATGTATCAAGTTTGCACAATTAAATGTATCAAATATCGGACATAGAAAACAATAGAAATATTAAATCTGGAACTGACAGCTGGAAAATAACGGCTGACATGTAAGAATACAAAGAGGCATTTTTAGAATGACTCTCTGTGTTCTCTATTTTTACCACGATGCCACTGAAGATCATACTCTTCGTGAAATTCCGCATACAAAATTATAGAAACGCAACCGTAATCATTGGACATTCTTTAATAATAGAATGTAAAACAAAAAACAATGTGAGCTATTCCAAAAGCAGACGTGAACGTAAAAACTACAAATACCTGGGCATTCTCCAAGTGAACACAATCAAATTAATAGAAGTGAAGAAATGGTTACAAGAAAACACATGAGAAAAAGAAAGCAACTTAAAAGCAAACTTGAGAAATATTGATTAAAAAAGGACCCAATTACATGGTTCAAAGGACCATAAAAATAATTATAATGTACAACGTATTTTACCAGAAGGATGATACTAACAAACTTTAAGTAAAAAGGAAAAACGAGGACTAGACATTATTGCTTGACAAAGAAATTACAAAGGAAAACATCTGGATATAGATACAAAAAAAAAAAAATAATACACAAACGGGGAACGACAATCGCTACTAATAGAAAAAGAATGCGATCATTACAAACTACATAAAAGCCAAGATAAATAAGTTACAGAAAAAAACAGTAAATGTAGATTTGTATAATTTGGATTATTCGAATTACTTTTCTCATCTTGGATATTATTCTTAGAACGTTTCAGCCGATATATTTTCCGATCTTCTTCAGGTGCGTCTTGTCGAACTCGATAATCTGTGTGGAATTTTGAAGCAAAACCTTTATTTAATCCACGGGGATATATTGTTCTTGTTTCGTTAGTCATCACCGTAAGTAATTCTTATAATATTTTTAATATCGTCTGTACTGAGGATTTAAAGTTCAACCAGCGTAAGACTGTCATGTAGAATTGATTATAACTACCCGTTGTACAAGGGGCCCACATGGACAATTCTAATAGAAATTCTTGGAACCTATTATAAAATCTATTGTTTTATTGTAAACTTTGTGGGCAAAAACACGAAACAGCCAATAATCTAATAAGTGAATGCAGAAAACTAACCAAAAAGGAATATAAAAACAAATAGTTGGAGATATAAATCACTAGGGACGCTTCATGCAAAAAAGGCACAAACTAGATAACGCATTGGAAAATAAAAGGCACACAATTTCCTGAGACACAAAAAGACTAAGTCATCTAAGTATGACGATCGGGCTTGATAACATTTAACAAGAAAAAAAACAAAACAAAAAAAACTTCTAAATCGATTTCATTATCTAAGCAGTTCAAAGTGTACAGATCAAATAGGCAGAAATCTAAGTAAAATTACGTATCAAGTTAGAGAATTGAAATGAATGTGGAATACGAAGAAAACTACTGGCGAACTGCAGGAAAATTTGGAAAGAAAGAACTAGAAAAAAGGAAATCCAAGGAGGGATTTGCATTATAGAAAAAAAACAGCTAAAATATTAAGAAAAGTCATATCAATATAAAAAGAGCAAGTGTTTTTAAACACAGCGTTAGCTGAAATAAAGAAATTCTCTCTCCTTTTGTTGGTGTTGCCTTGGAGAAACAATCAAACGTGATCAATACCTTGAATTGAGCAGGTTGTAACCCAAAAGTGTTCAATATATTTTATAGAGTCAGAGTATTTTTTCAAATTGAAATGTAGAAATTAGCGTACGCTAACTCTGGATTCAATTTACCAAACTATTGTCATTATCACTATCATTTCTCTACAAAAAAGCAGATGGGGATAAACTTAGTTTTAGTTGTGCTCTGGAAGTGACTTATTTTATAAGTGCTTAATATCATAGATAGAGCAGGTGTGTATAAATGCAGTCTCGCTCGTGATAAAGAACTTCTAAGTGTTTTTATTAGTTTTATCCGAGTGTCGTTATCCAAAATGCTGAATATACTGGATACAGCAGTATACCTCATATTTTGAATCGACACTGTTTAAGCGTCTTTCATTTTATTTGGGTCATTTCAGTAAAACTGTGAAGACCTGATTTTTCTTTTCATTCTTTATGTAGATGGATAGTTAGTTTGCGTTGTTTTCATCTTCTTAATATTGTTGAAATAAACTTTTCTTACGGAAATTCCATTTAGTTTTAGGTATATGGAGAGAGAAAACTAAATCATTGACAGTGGTTATAGTTAGAGAAGTTTTTCTTTTAAATATTAATGGGTGCTTATATTGAAGGTCGATCATGAAAACAAGAGTGGAAATAGACAATCAACATCTCTTCTGTAAAAACGAGGCTGTAGAGAAAAAGGTCAATCGTCCACCAGATTTCGAGGTCGTTTTAAAAACTTTGCCAGGATAAGACAGATGTAGCAACAGTGCTGCATTTTAGGATGTATTTGAAGCTTATACAGATAGCGGATTGTCCAGAACTAGATACTTTTTGGAGCAATAGAATCATTAAACCATTCTTAGCGACTTTGTCAATCGATTTGAGACAATCTCCATTTCAAATCTAAAGTGAAGGTAAATATCAGTAATTTGTCAAAGGATGGAACTTCTTTTATATAAGAGCCATTCATTTTAATTGGGGAGTGAGGACCAGAGCGTTGGTGATGAAAGGAGAGGAAATTGGTTACAGGCGTATTAAAAGTAGCAAGACATCTTTTACATGGAAGATAGAGAAAATAAGAAAGATTTTGATAATTGATGAAGTTGAAAGTGTTGCCGTAGATGATTGTGTCCTCTGCATAAATTTCGACAAATTAGAATGTGATTCGGGAAAGCATTGATGAAGATCAGGGAGAGGTCTGGACCCAAGAGGATCTTTGCGATACACCAGCGTTGATACTATGTTCCAGACTTCTGCCCATCGACGACTACTGTTATAGACCTATGAGAGGGGGAGGATTTGATTTGAGAGGATATTTCTAAATATTCCATAGCTGGAAATCATATGAAGTAGACCTTCATACCAAATCCTATCAAGACTTTATGTCAAGAGCTATTACTCTATTACTTTTGTAGTCTAGAAAAAATCCATCTATAAATTCATGAATCTTTGTGCTATTACAATCTGTTAATCTTGCAAGACCAAACTCATATTAGTTGAATAGGTTGTTTTTAAAGTATATTGATTTTTTAAAAGTTTATTGATAAATCTTGATTTACCAATGAGTTAAGCAACTTATTCATGACACCCAGGAGATTAGTTTGTACTGAGATGCAGGCACTGGGCAGTATTCTTAGGTGTTGGGAGGCATTTCTCTTTTGAATAACAATTGAGCAACTTTGTAAGATATGAGATATCTCCGGTTGCATATTTTAAGCACTGCGATTGAAATGTTTTACTACGATTGAAATGTTTTACTACGTTTGAAATGTTCTTTTTTTGACATCAAGGTCATTAATACGTTTGACAACATCCCAGACAGATATATGGACGTTCTTAAGATTTTTTTAGTAATAGAGTGAAATTAAGGACCCTCTTCTCATCCACCAAAATTTGCATCTTCTGGGCTATTCTAGACTTAACGAATTGGGCATGTAAGTCTCCCATGTTTTCTATAACTTTTGCAATAGTCACAGGCAACCCCAAAGGTGGCTTTGTTTTTATGCAACTGAAACATTCTGGGGTGTACCATGGTTAGCAGTTTGGTTTCCGTTAACATATCTTGGATGGCATAAAGCCCTCTATTCTAACGATTTGCATCAATCAGTTAAATCGCATGCGATATAAGATAGATTCTTTGCACATATTAAATGCAAAGAAAGTTTTGATATGAAATATCTGAGGTTGTCTCAATCAACCATCGAATATCGTACATTGTTTTGATGTTAACGACTGAGTGATTAGAAGACCCAGCGAAGACAGAACAGTGGATAAGTATAGTTCAAGGCAAGTTGTTATAAAAATGTCAAAAACTTGTAAAATGTCTGTAATTATCGGGCACGCAGGCATGTTTCTCAACAATTTGTGTTATATCATAAGCAACAAAGAAATTTGTGTTATATCATAAGCAATACATAAATTTGTGTTATATCATAAGCAATACATAAATTTGTGTTATATCATAAGCAATACATAAATTTGTGTTATATCATAAGCAATACAGAAATCATGCCCCCTTCATCATCGTTCTTGTTGAAGTGGACTAGATATTCAATATTGTAAAAATTAAAATGATAAAACGCAAATAATGAAGCATTAAAATAATAATGAACATAGCTAATTTTCTCATAGATATTCATCAAAGTAATTATGCGTACAAAGTGGACAAATATGAACACGGTGCTGTAAATGCAATTCAGAAGCACCTGTTGGGCAAATGAAAGTTTTCTTTTGAAATGTGCTTGCCACAGAAGAACAAACATTTATAATTAAAGCATAAATGTCATGTCCATGACGATCTTCAAGTTCATGTTCAAGTAACGTATAATCATGAAATATACAAAAACAGATGAGTCAATAAAAAGTTTCGTACGAAAATAATAGGTCGGGTTGTTCTCCTCTAAATTGATGTTACCATCAAACAGATCGGAACAGAATCCTAATGTTAGAATAGAAGACCTAGTAGTGATGGGAGTTACGTTGGAAACTGGTGTTCTGGATTTTTTGTGTTCATTTAACTTCAAAGCTTACGTTTTGTTTTGTGACTTGCAATTTTGAAGTTGGAATATTTGTAGAAGAGATCCGATCGGTGATTTAGTGAATGAAGTGTTCGCTTTCATTTCCGATATTTTATGCCATCGTGAGTTCAAATCTAACACTAGAAAATTGTTTTTCTATAACGCTCCATTTATTTCCTAGTCGATATCAATCATCATCATAAACCTGAATTTTTGAAATAAGAAAATCGATATAAAATATTTAAAAGCTTCTAAACTTGGTTATGAAATTTAAGAAAAAAATACATAGTAAGTTATGAAAATATATATGTCAATTAAGTTACACAGAATTTACCGCGTTTTATTCTTGTGAGGATTCATCAGGCTTGGAGTTGATATAATGAGCCAACGCAATTCTATGCAATAACCTATCAAATCCGCACAAGGATGAAATGCAGAAAACTCTGTGTAGCTTAATTGCCATATATATTTTCGTAACTAGACTATTCACGTATGTAGCACTGTAAAAGTAAATACGGAAATTCACTCTATGCATGTTATATAAGTACATGAAATGATTTATATATATGCATATTATATTAATTGATTTATTTTTGGTGGTAGAATTTATAATTAATCGCATAAAAAACTCTTATAAAACGCGTTTTTATTTTAATGTTATGTGAAAATTGAGTCAAACCAAAACATCGAATTTCACTTCGCTATAAAAATGACTTTAGCTGAATTGCTTTTCATCTAATCCGCCATCTTATACCGGCTGTGCTATTAAAAAAAATGCTCCGCTGAGGTTGCTCCAGTACTCATCAAAATTTACAACAAATGCCTTAACGAATCTTGCTTTCCTTACTGTTGGAAAGCCGCTTTTGTGGTACCAGTTTTCAAGAATTCTGGCGAAAGAACTAACCCATTAAATTATCGCCCCATTAGCATTCTTCTGCTTTTTGCCAAAATATTTGAATCCTTAATTAATCAAGCTCTAGTCAATCACCTTACAGCTGCTAAACTTATGACCGACAATCAGTATGGATTTAGGCAATCCCATTCCACAGCAGATATCCTAACTTTAATCTCTGGATGTATATACCGTTCACTGGACAATACAGGGGAGGCTAGAGCGGTAGCCCTCGATATATCTAAGGCTTTTGACAGGGTATGGCACGATGGTCTTCTAAGGAAAATTAGATCATATGGTGCCACTGGAAGAATACATAAAGTCATTAAATACTTCTTAAGTAAGAGAAAAATCCAGGTTGTCCTCGACGGTCGTTGATCTAAACGATATGATATAAATGCGGGAGTAACGCAGGGGTCTATCCTCGGACCTTTATTATTCTTGATATTCATAAATGACCTCCCTCATAAAATTGTTTCTGAGATGGGTGTTTTTGCTGATGACACCACTCTCGGTAAGAGGCACGAGGGGAAAACAAATGAACACATATCTAAGGAAATGGCAGAAACACTAGAGGATAGCCTCCAATGTGTAGTGGAATGGGGACAAAAGTGAAGGGTCACATTTAATGCTGCTAAGACTAAGCTGGTTTTCTTCAATAATTACAAGACACCTTTACTACCACAAATAGCAATGGCTAAAAACACATTGCCCGAAAGTACTTCCTTTAAACTCCTCAGCCTAACGTTTACAGGAAACATGAACTGGAATAGATACATTGAGAGCATTGCCAAGGCTGATGCGAAGAAAGGGGGTCTCTCTCTCTACTGTGCTAGAAAAGTACTTACGCCTGAAAATATCCTGTACCTCTATAAGGCCACCATTCGCTCATGTATGGAGTACCGTTGCCACATTTGGGCTGGTGCATCTGCTACTTGTCTCTAACTCTTTGACAGGGTTCAAAAGAGAGTCGCCAACCTGATAGGTCCTGAACTGTCATCTAAGCTTCAGCCTGTGTTCCATCAACAAAATGTTGCATACCTCTGCCTGTTCTACAAGTACTTTATTGGTGAATGCTCTGATGAACTACACGCACTTGTACCCCCTCGACGTGAATACCCCCGACAAATCCGACAAGCAGCTAAATCCCACTCCTTATCAGTAGAGATCCCTAGGTGTAAGAAAGCACCCTACTACAATAGTTTCTTTCCCAAAACTGCTAGGCTTTGGAACTCCCTTCCGGGATTCTACTTTTCCAACTGTACTGATATGCAGAAGTTCAAGTGTAATGCGAACAGACATATTGCTACTAATCTCCCTTCATAATACTCCTGCTAATTAAGTTCCTAATAGTAGCCCCCTACTTCACAGTGCCACTGTGTCTTTTTTGGGGTGAAAATTGAATAAAAAAAAATAAATTAAGAAAAAACTACAAAGGCTATTTTTTAAAGTTAAATTTGTCTAAATTCTTTGTCATTTTTAAAAAATCTCTTAACAGTAGAAAAGGAATTATCCACAGGTCAGAAGACAGTGTTATTTATGAAAACAAGATGTAGATGAAAACGGAACGAAATGGAATCGTAA
This sequence comes from Euprymna scolopes, assembly GCF_053919585.1. Lineage (NCBI taxonomy): Eukaryota > Metazoa > Mollusca > Cephalopoda > Sepiida > Sepiolidae > Euprymna > Euprymna scolopes. The sequence goes on along the minus strand of NC_136486.1, from coordinate 72,426,928 downwards.
GTTTGTTTTAGTCAATAAAAGTGCCAAAAGGAAGTGGGAAGTTTTCTTTCTTCGTCTTTTATTCTAACGAACAACTTGTATGTCGAACGGCGGAGTTAACAGCAGCTGGATCCTATTAGCTTGACCAGCTGTTAGTAACCGCCAACAGATTCATCGTTTTATTCTTTTATAGTTTTATTGTTTTAGTCGTATTTTACTCCTTCAACACATCCCATATTTTGTTGGTCATACCGAAATATTGTTATGATGTGTTTTAAATCTAACTTTGTTTATGCTAACGTTTTGATCCGAATCGTTTCGATGAAATGATTCAATTCTCAATGGAAAATTCAATTCTTTTACTTTTTTAGATTTTACTTTTCTTTAAAGATTTCGATTTTTGTAACATACTAATATTATTTAAAGATTTTGATTTTTGTAAAATACTAATATTATTTAAAGATTTTGATTTTTGTAAAATACTAATATTATTTAAAGATTTTGATTTTTGTAAAATACTAATATTATTTAAAGATTTCGACTTTTGTAACATACTAATATTATTTAAAGATTTCGACTTTTGTAAAATACTAATATTATTTAAAGATTTTGATTTTTGTAAAATACTAATATTATTTAAAGATTTTGATTTTTGTAACATACTAATATTATTTAAAGATTTTGATTTTTGTAACATACTAATATTATTTAAAGATTTCGACTTTTGTAACATACTAATATTATTTAAAGATTTTGACTTTTGTAACATACTAATATTATTCAAAGATTTCGACTTTTGTAACATACTAATATTATTTAAAGATTTTGATTTTTGTAAACTACTAATATTATTCAAAGATTTTGACTTTTGTAACATACTAATATTATTTAAAGATTTTGATTTTTGTAAAATACTAATATTATTCAAAGATTTCGACTTTTGTAACATACTAATATTATTTAAAGATTTTGATTTTTGTAACATACTAATATTATTTAAAGATTTTGATTTTTGTAACATACTAATATTATTTAAAGATTTCGACTTTTGTAACATACTAATATTATTTAAAGATTTTGATTTTTGTAACATACTAATATTATTTAAAGATTTTGATTTTTGTAACATACTAATATTATTTAAAGATTTTGATTTTTGTAACATACTAATATTATTTAAAGATTTTGATTTTTGTAACATACTAATATTATTTAAAGATTTTGATTTTTGTAAAATACTAATATTATTCAAAGATTTCGACTTTTGTAACATACTAATATTATTTAAAGATTTTGATTTTTGTAACATACTAATATTATTTAAAGATTTTGATTTTTGTAACATACTAATATTATTTAAAGATTTTGATTTTTGTAACATACTAATATTATTTAAAGATTTTAATTTTTGTAACATACTAATATTATTTAAAGATTTTGATTTTTGTAACATACTAATATTATTTAAAGATTTTGATTTTTGTAACATACTAATATTATTTAAAGATTTTGATTTTTGTAAAATACTAATATTATTCAAAGATTTCGACTTTTGTAACATACTAATATTATTTAAAGATTTCGACTTTTGTAACATACTAATATTATTTAAAGATTTTGATTTTTGTAACATACTAATATTATTTAAAGATTTTGATTTTTGTAAAATACTAATATTATTCAAAGATTTCGACTTTTGTAACATACTAATATTATTTAAAGATTTCGACTTTTGTAACATACTAAAATTATTTAAAGATTTTGATTTTTGTAACATACTAATATTATTTAAAGATTTTGATTTTTGTAAAATACTAATATTATTCAAAGATTTCGACTTTTGTAACATACTAATATTATTTAAAGATTTCGACTTTTGTAACATACTAATATTATTTAAAGATTTTGATTTTTGTAACATACTAATATTATATAAAGATTTTGATTTTTGTAAAATACTAATATTATTCAAAGATTTCGACTTTTGTAACATACTAATATTATTTAAAGATTTTGATTTTTGTAACATACTAATATTATTTAAAGATTTTGATTTTTGTAACATACTAATATTATTTAAAGATTTTGATTTTTGTAACATACTAATATTATTTACAGATTTTGATTTTTGTAAAATACTAATATTATTCAAAGATTTCGACTTTTGTAACATACTAATATTATTTAAAGATTTCGACTTTTGTAACATACTAATATTATTTAAAGATTTTGATTTTTGTAACATACTAATATTATTTAAAGATTTTGATTTTTGTAAAATACTAATATTATTCAAAGATTTCGACTTTTGTAACATACTAATATTATTTAAAGATTTTGATTTTTGTAAAATACTAATATTATTTAAAGATTTTGATTTTTGTAACATACTAATATTATTTAAAGATTTTGATTTTTGTAACATACTAATATTATTTAAAGATTTTGATTTTTGTAACATACTAATATTATTTAAAGATTTTGATTTTTGTAAAATACTAATATTATTCAAAGATTTCGACTTTTGTAACATACTAATATTATTTAAAGATTTTGATTTTTGTAACATACTAATATTATTTAAAGATTTTGATTTTTGTAACATACTAATATTATTTAAAGATTTTGATTTTTGTAACATACTAATATTATTTACAGATTTTGATTTTTGTAAAATACTAATATTATTCAAAGATTTCGACTTTTGTAACATACTAATATTATTTAAAGATTTCGACTTTTGTAACATACTAATATTATTTAAAGATTTTGATTTTTGTAACATACTAATATTATTTAAAGATTTTGATTTTTGTAAAATACTAATATTATTCAAAGATTTCGACTTTTGTAACATACTAATATTATTTAAAGATTTTGATTTTTGTAACATACTAATATTATTTAAAGATTTTGATTTTTGTAACATACTAATATTATTTAAAGATTTTGATTTTTGTAACATACTAATATTATTTAAAGATTTTGATTTTTGTAACATACTAATATTATTTAAAGATTTTGATTTTTGTAAAATACTAATATTATTCAAAGATTTCGACTTTTGTAACATACTAATATTATTTAAAGATTTTGATTTTTGTAACATACTAATATCATTTAAAGATTTTGATTTTTGTAACATACTAATATTATTTAAAGATTTTGATTTTTGTAACATACTAATATTATTTAAAGATTTTGATTTTTGTAAAATACTAATATTATTCAAAGATTTCGACTTTTGTAACATACTAATATTATTTAAAGATTTCGACTTTTGTAACATACTAATATTATTTAAAGATTTTGATTTTTGTAACATACTAATATTATATAAAGATTTTGATTTTTGTAAAATACTAATATTATTCAAAGATTTCGACTTTTGTAACATACTAATATTATTTAAAGATTTTGATTTTTGTAACATACTAATATTATTTAAAGATTTTGATTTTTGTAACATACTAATATTATATAAAGATTTTGATTTTTGTAACATACTAATATTATTTAAAGATTTTGATTTTTGTAACATACTAATATTATTTAAAGATTTTGATTTTTGTAAAATACTAATATTATTCAAAGATTTCGACTTTTGTAACATACTAATATTATTTAAAGATTTTGATTTTTGTAACATACTAATATTATTTAAAGATTTTGATTTTTGTAACATACTAATATTATTTAAAGATTTTGATTTTTGTAACATACTAATATTATTTAAAGATTTTGATTTTTGTAAAATACTTATATTATTCAAAGATTTCGACTTTTGTAACATACTAATATTATTTAAAGATTTCGACTTTTGTAACATACTAATATTATTTAAAGATTTTGATTTTTGTAACATAATAATATTATTCAAAGATTTCGACTTTTGTAACATACTAATATTATTTAAAGATTTTGATTTTTGTAACATACTAATATTATTTAAAGATTTTGATTTTTGTAACATACTAATATTATTTAAAGATTTGAATTTTTGTAAAATACTAATATTATTCAAAGATTTCGACTTTTGTAACATACTAATATTATTTAAAGATTTTGATTTTTGTAACATACTAATATTATTTAAAGATTTTGATTTTTGTAACATACTAATATTATATAAAGATTTTGATTTTTGTAACATACTAATATTATTTAAAGATTTTGATTTTTGTAACATACTAATATTATTTAAAGATTTTGATTTTTGTAAAATACTAATATTATTCAAAGATTTCGACTTTTGTAACATACTAATATTATTTAAAGATTTTGATTTTTGTAACATACTAATATTATTTAAAGATTTTGATTTTTGTAACATACTAATATTATTTAAAGATTTTGATTTTTGTAACATACTAATATTATTTAAAGATTTTGATTTTTGTAAAATACTTATATTATTCAAAGATTTCGACTTTTGTAACATACTAATATTATTTAAAGATTTCGACTTTTGTAACATACTAATATTATTTAAAGATTTTGATTTTTGTAACATACTAATATTATTTAAAGATTTCGACTTTTGTAACATACTAATATTATTTAAAGATTTTGATTTTTGTAACATACTAATATTATTTAAAGATTTTGATTTTTGTAACATACTAATATTATTTAAAGATTTTGATTTTTGTAACATACTAATATTATTTAAAGATTTTGATTTTTGTAACATACTAATATTATTTAAAGATTTTGATTTTTGTAAAATACTAATATTATTCAAAGATTTCGACTTTTGTAACATACTAATATTATTTAAAGATTTTGATTTTTGTAACATACTAATATTATTTAAAGATTTTGATTTTTGTAACATACTAATATTATTTAAAGATTTTGATTTTTGTAACATACTAATATTATTTAAAGATTTTGATTTTTGTAAAATACTAATATTATTCAAAGATTTCGACTTTTGTAACATACTAATATTATTTAAAGATTTCGACTTTTGTAACATACTAATATTATTTAAAGATTTTGATTTTTGTAACATACTAATATTATTTAAAGATTTTGATTTTTGTAAAATACTAATATTATTCAAAGATTTCGACTTTTGTAACATACTAATATTATTTAAAGATTTTGATTTTTGTAACATACTAATATTATTTAAAGATTTTGATTTTTGTAACATACTAATATTATTTAAAGATTTTTACTTTTGTAACATACTAATATTATTTAAAGATTTCGACTTTTGTAACATACTAATATTATTTAAAGATTTTGATTTTTGTAAAATACTAATATTATTCAAAGATTTCGACTTTTGTAACATACTAATATTATTTAAAGATTTTGATTGTTGTAAACTACTAATATTATTTAAAGATTTCGACTTTTGTAACATACTAATATTATTCAAAGATTTCGACTTTTGTAACATACTAATATTATTTAAAGATTTTGATTTTTGTAACATACTCATATTATTTAAAGATTTTGATTTTTGTAACATACTAATATTATTTAAAGATTTTGATTTTTGTAACATACTAATATTATTCAAAGATTTTGATTTTTGTAACATACTAATATTATTTAAAGATTTTGATTTTTGTAACATACTAATATTATTTAAAGATTTTGATTTTTGTAACATACTAATATTATTTAAAGATTTTGATTTTTGTAACATACTAATATTATTTAAAGATTTTGATTTTTGTAACATACTAATATTATTTAAAGATTTTGATTTTTGTAACATACTAATATTATTTAAAGATTTTGATTTTTGTAACATACTAATATTATTTAAAGATTTTGTTTTTTTAACATACTAATATTATTTAAAGATTTTGATTTTTGTAACATACTAATATTATTTAAAGATTTTGATTTTTGTAAAATACTAATATTATTTAAAGATTTTGATTTTTGTAAAATACTAATATTATTTAAAGATTTTGATTTTTGTAAAATACTAATATTATTTAAAGATTTTGATTTTTGTAACATACTAATATTATTTAAAGATTTTGATTTTTGTAACATACTAATATTATTTAAAGATTTTGATTTTTGTAACATACTAATATTATTTAAAGATTTTGGTTTTTGTAAAATACTAATATTATTTGAAGATTTCGACTTCTGTAACATACTAATATTATTTAAAGATTTCGACTTTTGTAACATACTAATATTATTTAAAGATTTCGACTTTTGTAACATACTAATATTATTTAAAGATTTCGACTTTTGTAACATACTAATATTATTTAAAGATTTTGATTTTTGTAACATACTAATATTATTTAAAGATTTTGATTTTTGTAACATACTAATATTATTTAAAGATTTCGACTTTTGTAACATACTAATATTATTTAAAGATTTTGATTTTTGTAACATACTAATATTATTGAAAGATTTTGATTTTTGTAACATACTAATATTATTTAAAGATTTTGATTTTTGTAACATACTAATCTTATTTAACGATTTTGATTTTTGTAAAATACTAATATTATTTAAAGATTTTGATTTTTGTAAAATACTAATATTATTTAAAGATTTCGACTTTTGTAACATACTAATATTATTTAAAGATTTTGATTTTTGTAACATACTAATATTATTTAAAGATTTTGATTTTTGTAACATACTAATATTATTTAAAGATTTTGATTTTTGTAACATACTAATATTATTTAAAGATTTCGACTTTTGTAAAATACTAATATTATTTAAAGATTTTGATTTTTGTAACATACTAATATTATTTAAAGATTTCGATTTTTGTAACATACTAATATTATTTAAAGATTTCGATTTTTGTAAAATACTAATATTATTTAAAGATTTTGATTTTTGTAACATACTAATATCATTTAAAGATTTTGATTTTTGTAACATACTAATATTATTTAAAGATTTCGACTTTTGTAACATACTAATATTATTTAAAGATTTCGACTTTTGTAACATACTAATATTATTTAAAGATTTTGATTTTTGTAACATACTAATATTATTTAAAGATTTCGGCTTTTGTAACATACTAATATTATTTAAAGATTTTGATTTTTGTAACATACTAATATTATTTAAAGATTTCGATTTTTGTAAAATACTAATATTATTTAAAGATTTTGATTTTTGTAACATACTAATATTATTTAAAGATTTTGATCTTTGTAACATACAAATATTTTTTAAAGATTTTGATTTTTGTAAAATACTAATATTATTTAAAGATTTTGATTTTTGTAAAATACTAATATTATTTAAAGATTACGATTTTGTAACATACTAATATTATTTAAAGATTTTGATTTTTGTAACATACTAATATTATTTAAAGATTTTGATTTTTGTAACATACTAATATTATTTAAAGATTTTTACTTTTGTAAAATACTAATATTATTTAAAGATTTTGATTTTTGTAAAATAATAATATTATTTAAAGATTTCGACTTTTGTAACATACTAATATTATTTAAAGATTTTGATTTTTGTAACATACTAATACTATTTAAAGATTTTGATTTTTGTAACATACTAATATTATTTAAAGATTTTGATTTTTGTAAAATACTAATATTATTTAAAGATTTTGATTTTTGTAACATACTAATATTATTTAAAGATTTTGATTTTTGTAAAATACTAATATTATTTAAAGATTTTGATTTTTGTAACATACTAATATTATTTAAAGATTTTGATTTTTGTAACATACTAATATTATTTAAAGATTTTGATTTTTGTAACATACTAATATTATTTAAAGATTTTGATTTTTGTAAAATACTAATATTATTTAAAGATTTCGACTTTTGTAACATACTAATATTATTTAAAGATTTTGATTTTTGTAACATACTAATATTATTTAAAGATTTTGATTTTTAGTAACATACTAATATTATTTAAAGATTTTGATTTTTGTAACATACTAATAGTATTTAAAGATTTCGACTTTTGTAACATACTAATATTATTTAAAGATTTTGATTTTTGTAAAATACTAATATTATTTAAAGATTTCTTTTTTTTGTAACATACTAATATTATTTAAAGATTTTGATTTTTGTAACATACTAATATTATTTAAAGATTTTGATTTTTGTAAAATACTAATATTATTTAAAGATTTTGATTTTTGTAAAATACTAATATTATTTAAAGATTTCGACTTTTGTAACATACTTATATTATTTAAAGATTTTGATTTTTGTAACATTCTAATATTATTTAAAGATTTCGACTTTTGTAACATACTAATATTATTTAAAGATTTCTTTTTTTTGTAACATACTAATATTATTTAAAGATTTTTATTTTTGTAAAATACTAATATTATTTAAAGATTTCGACTTTTGTAACATACTAATATTATTTAAAGATTTTGATTTTTGTAACATACTAATATTATTTAAAGATTTTGATTTTTGTAACATACTAATATTATTTAAAGATTTTGATTTTTGTAAAATACTAATATTATTTAAAGATTTCGACTTTTGTAACATACTAATATTATTTAAAGATTTTGATTTTTGTAACATACTAATATTATTTAAAGATTTCGACTTTTGTAACATACTAATATTATTTAAAGATTTCGACTTTTGTAACATACTAATATTATTTAAAGATTTCTTTTTTTTGTAACATACTAATATTATTTAAAGATTTTGATTTTTGTAAAATACTAATATTATTTAAAGATTTTGATTTTTGTAACATACTAATATTATTTAAAGATTTTGATTTTTGTAAAATACTAATATTATTTAAAGATTTCGACTTTTGTAAAATACTAATATTATTTAAAGATTTCGACTTTTGTAAAATACTAATATTATTTAAAGATTTCGACTTTTGTAAAATACTAATATTATTTAAAGATTTCGACTTTTGTAAAATACTAATATTATTTAAAGATTTTTACTTTTGTAAAATACTAATATTATTTAAAGATTTCGACTTTTGTAAAATACTAATATTATTTAAAGATTTCGACTTTTGTAAAATACTAATATTATTTAAAGATTTCGACTTTTGTAAAATACTAATATTATTTAAAGATTTTTACTTTTGTAAAATACTAATATTATTTAAAGATTTTGATTTTTGTAAAATACTAATATTATTTAAAGATTTCGATTTTTGTAAAATACTAATACTATTTAAAGATTTTGATTTTTGTAAAATACTAATATTATTTAAAGATTTTTACTTTTGTAAAATACTAATATTATTTAAAGATTTCGACTTTTGTAAAATACTAATATTATTTAAAGATTTTTACTTTTGTAAAATACTAATATTATTTAAAGATTTTTACTTTTGTAAAATACTAATATTATTTAAAGATTTTTACTTTTGTAAAATACTAATATTATTTAAAGATTTTTACTTTTGTAAAATACTAATATTATTTAAAGATTTTTACTTTTGTAAAATACTAATATTAGTTAAAGATTTCGATTTTTGTAAAATACTAATACTATTTAAAGATTTTGATTTTTGTAAAATACTAATATTATTTAAAGATTTTTACTTTTGTAAAATACTAATATTATTTAAAGATTTCGATTTTTGTAAAATACTAATACTATTTAAAGATTTTGATTTTTGTAAAATACTAATATTATTTAAAGATTTTTACTTTTGTAAAATACTAATATTATTTAAAGATTTCGACTTTTGTAAAATACTAATATTATTTAAAGATTTTTACTTTTGTAAAATACTAATATTATTTAAAGATTTTTACTTTTGTAAAAAACTAATATTATTTAAAGATTTTTACTTTTGTAAAATACTAATATTATTTAAAGATTTTTACTTTTGTAAAATACTAATATTATTTAAAGATTTTTACTTTTGTAAAATACTAATATTATTTAAAGATTTCGATTTTTGTAAAATACTAATATTATTTAAAGATTTTGATTTTTGTAAAATACTAATATTATTTAAAGATTTTGATTTTTGTAAAATACTAATATTATTTAAAGATTTTTACTTTTGTAAAATACTAATATTATTTAAAGATTTTGATTTTTGTAAAATACTAATATTATTTAAAGATTTTTACTTTTGTAAAATACTAATATTATTTAAAGATTTTTACTTTTGTAAAATACTAATATTATTTAAAGATTTTTACTTTTGTAAAATACTAATATTATTTAAAGATTTTTACTTTTGTAAAATACTAATATTATTTAAAGAGTTTTACTTTTGTAAAATACTAATATTATTTAAAGATTTTTACTTTTGTAAAATACTAATATTATTTAAAGATTTTTACTTTTGTAAAATACTAATATTATTTAAAGATTTCGATTTTTGTAAAATACTAATACTATTTAAAGATTTTGATTTTTGTAAAATACTAATATTATTTAAAGATTTTTACTTTTTTAAAATACTAATATTATTTAAAGATTTCGACTTTTGTAAAATACTAATATTATTTAAAGATTTTTACTTTTGTAAAATACTAATATTATTTAAAGATTTTTACTTTTGTAAAAAACTAATATTATTTAAAGATTTTTACTTTTGTAAAATACTAATATTATTTAAAGATTTTTACTTTTGTAAAATACTAATATTATTTAAAGATTTTTACTTTTGTAAAATACTAATATTATTTAAAGATTTCGATTTTTGTAAAATACTAATATTATTTAAAGATTTTGATTTTTGTAAAATACTAATATTATTTAAAGATTTTGATTTTTGTAAAATACTAATATTATTTAAAGATTTTTACTTTTGTAAAATACTAATATTATTTAAAGATTTTGATTTTTGTAAAATACTAATATTATTTAAAGATTTTGATTTTTGTAAAATACTAATATTATTTAAAGATTTTTACTTTTGTAAAATACTAATATTATTTAAAGATTTTTACTTTTGTAAAATACTAATATTATTTAAAGATTTTTACTTTTGTAAAATACTAATATTATTTAAAGATTTTTACTTTTGTAAAATACTAATATTATTTAAAGATTTTTACTTTTGTAAAATACTAATATTATTTAAAGATTTTTACTTTTGTAAAATACTAATATTATTTAAAGATTTCGATTTTTGTAAAATACTAATATTATTTAAAGATTTTTACTTTTGTAACATACTAATATTATTTAAAGATTTTTACTTTTGTAAAATACTAATATTATTTAAAGATTTTTACTTTTGTAAAATACTAATATTATTTAAAGATTCTTACTTTTGTAAAATACTAATATTATTTAAAGATTTCGATTTTTGTAAAATACTAATATTATTTAAAGATTTTGATTTTTGTAAAATACTAATATTATTTAAAGATTTTGATTTTTGTAAAATACTAATATTATTTAAAGATTTTTACTTTTGTAAAATACTAATATTATTTAAAGATTTTGATTTTTGTAAAATACTAATATTATTTAAAGATTTTTACTTTTGTAAAATACTAATATTATTTAAAGATTTTTACTTTTGTAAAATACTAATATTATTTAAAGATTTCGACTTTTGTAAAATACTAATATTATTTAAAGATTTTTACTTTTGCAAAATACTAATATTATTTAAAGATTTTTACTTTTGTAAAATACTAATATCATTTAAAGATTTCGATTTTTGTAAAATACTAATATTATTTAAAGATTTTTACTTTTGTAACATACTAATATTATTTAAAGATTTTTACTTTTGTAAAATACTAATATTATTTAAAGATTTTTACTTTTGTAAAATACTAATATTATTTAAAGATTTTTACTTTTGTAAAATACTAATATTATTTAAAGATTTCGATTTTTGTTAAATACTAATATTATTTAAAGATTTTGATTTTTGTAAAATACTAATATTATTTAAAGATTTTGATTTTTGTAAAAAACTAATATTATTTAAAGATTTTTACTTTTGTAAAATACTAATATTATTTAAAGATTTTGATTTTTGTAAAATACTAATATTATTTAAAGATTTTTACTTTTGTAAAATACTAATATTATTTAAAGATTTTTACTTTTGTAAAATACTAATATTATTTAAAGATTTTTACTTTTGTAAAATACTAATATTATTTAAAGATTTTTACTTTTGTAAAATACTAATATTATTTAAAGATTTTTACTTTTGTAAAATACTAATATTATTTAAAGATTTTTACTTTTGTAACATACTAATATTATTTAAAGATTTTTACTTTTGTAAAATACTAATATTATTTAAAGATTTCGATTTTTGTAAAATACTAATATTATTTAAAGATTTTTACTTTTGTAAAATACTAATATTATTTAAAGATTTCGACTTTTGTAAAATACTAATATTATTTAAAGATTTTTACTTTTGTAAAATACTAATATTATTTAAAGATTTTTACTTTTGTAAAATACTAATATTATTTAAAGATTTTTACTTTTGTAAAATACTAATATTATTTAAAGATTTTTACTTTTGTAAAATACTAATATTATTTAAAGATTTTTACTTTTGTAAAATACTAATATTATTTAAAGATTTTTACTTTTGTAAAATACTAATATTATTTAAAGATTTCGATTTTTGTAAAATACTAATACTATTTAAAGATTTTGATTTTTGTAAAATACTAATATTATTTAAAGATTTTTACTTTTGTAAAATACTAATATTATTTAAAGATTTTGATTTTTGTAAAATACTAATATTATTTAAAGATTTCGATTTTTGTAAAATACTAATACTATTTAAAGATTTTGATTTTTGTAAAATACTAATATTATTTAAAGATTTTGATTTTTGTAACATACTAATATTATTTAAAGATTTTGATTTTTGTAACATACTAATATTATTTAAAGATTTTGATTTTTGTAACATACTAATATTATTTAAAGATTTCTTTTTTTTGTAACATACTAATATTATTTAAAGATTTTGATTTTTGTAAAATACTAATATTATTTAAAGATTTTGATTTTTGTAAAATACTAATATTATTTAAAGATTTCGACTTTTGTAAAATACTAATATTATTTAAAGATTTCGACTTTTGTAAAATACTAATATTATTTAAAGATTTTTACTTTTGTAAAATACTAATATTATTTAAAGATTTTGATTTTTGTAAAATACTAATATTATTTTAAGATTTCGATTTTTGTAAAATACTAATACTATTTAAAGATTTTGATTTTTGTAACATACTAATATTATTTAAAGATTTTGATTTTTGTAACATACTAATATTATTTAAAGATTTTGATTTTTGTAACATACTAATATTATTTAAATATTTCTTTTTTTTGTAACATACTAATATGCATGATGTCCAAAGCAAAACAGACAAAATACAGTCGAAATAAAACAGAAAAAAAGTGGCGTCATTATTTACTCGAGGGAATCTATTCATGCTATGTAGTATGTACATTAAAGATCGTTTCCTTCATATTTCTACCTTCACATTAATTCAATTTCTCACAGCGGTGTTAATTATGCATTTTGCGCGGCAAAAATGACACCTGAAATCAACCTATTCTCAAAAGTATGTGCAGTGCGATTAGTGCATATGATTGGCAGTGAGCACACTTTATATGACTGGGTGGATATATTTTGCAAATGTATACTTCCATGAATAGTGGACATCTTTTATAAAAGATAAAAAACACGTATTCATCAAATCTTTCTTCATCTTACTTCTATTTATTAAAATAATATCGAAAATACTGATTTAATTTCGACAAAAAATTAAATATAGTAAAATAAATTAAAATCAACTCTAAATTTACATAAAACAAGATACCCCGATCTAGCATTTCAAATTTAATTCGAGAAATGTTTTTCGTACTTGAAAACGCATTGATTCTCCCCCCCCAAAACAGCTAAAAACGACTCAAGTGTGAAAATGCATAACGCTAGAAACATGGCACTTCTTCTCAAGAAAGTATCCCACACTCGATAATGTACTTTGACAATGTGTGAATTTTGTGTTTTAAACCTTTAATTCATTTAATTTAATATTTATAAATAAAAATAGGAAAAACAGCAAAAAAGGCATCAATTTTAGATATGAACGCATAACAAAAGCAGTACATTTCTAATAATAAAAAATCACATTTTTATGGTAATAATTATTTGCTTTAATAAATATATATGTTTATTGCATTTATTTTATTTATTTTCGATTAAAATGACGCTAGTGCAGAGTAGCATCCACACGAAAACTGTGTTCATTTTAGGAAAGTTACGCCTGCGGGTTAGAAAAGCTCTTCATTCCATGTTATGTAATCTGGGCATAACATCTTATTTCGATATTCAAATATTGCAGATGTGCATTAAATTTGATGCATAGCAATTAGACCCGAATTTTGACTTGGACAATTTAGTTGGGAAATCTTGCTCAATTCTGTACATTTCCCAGAAGTAGAAAACTGGAGCTTAAATATTAGATATTGTCTAAAATAAAAAAAAGAATCACATAATGGATTTTGATCAAAATTGGAAAAGGATTCTAAGCATAAGGTTTAATATCATCATATTTTGACATCAATCTTCCTAAAAAACGTGAAAATGATATTTGAAAATCTTTAAAATGGTATTTACTTACATAACTATACTCCCAAAATATAAAAACGTTGTTTGCTTCAATGCCAGCAATACTTTCAGTTTCCCTCTGCTTTTCTTTCAATCTTTCAACAAAAAGTCTTAGTAAGGCATAAGCATAACAAATATTTGCGAAGTATTTTAGTTTTTTTCTCTTACGTCAATATTTTATGTTTATTCATTATAGCTTTTTCAGATTAAACTCCTCCTTATTCCTCACTCTATCTCCTCATCACTGATATTCAGGAACTAAATTTCAAGCTAAAATATTTCCTACTTTTACTTTTTATCCCTACACGTTATTCTAGACGAAAATAATAGCCGCTCGCTTTCAATTTAACTCCTAACTTTTCCGTCGATTTCATTGTTTATTTTCTTACGTTCAGCAAATCCGTTTTTCTGTCCTTCTTTTTCCTTTGCCAAACAATTGACTAAACGCTTACTATTCAAATATGGCATCCTTATATTTGTGTTGCATTTTTGCAACAATAGAAAATCCATTTCACTGTGAAATATTCTGCTTGATTAAGTTCTTTGCGCAGAAACAGGTAATTAGCTTACGTTTTTATAGATACTGTCGTCTTTTTCATAACAAAAATACTCAGTCGTTCATGTCATTTGTTGCCACAGATTAACACTTGCTCATAAATTACGTTTCAATACTAACGTTATTTTATTTGTCCGATTTGTAATTATTCATTAAAAAATAAAAAAATGTGGTGCTTTAAATTCAAGTTTTATGGTATCTCTTGGTTATTGCATTTTTAGGTGAAAATACAGATTAATTGCAAAACACCCTCCCTTCCCCATGTTAAGAATGTATTTCTAAACGGTACCATTTTGCTTTCAATTATTTCACAAATAACATCTTTCTGTGTTAATATTTTTAGCAGTTTCTTCACAGTCACCAAGTTACGTGACTCACACATGTTCTGCACCAGATAATAATAGTTTATATTGTTTTACAATGAAGGATTATTTTAACCAATTTGTTCTAGGTTTGTACCATAATTCCAGCGGGTAATGCTGGCACACACTTACTTAATAATTACAAAAATATTTAATAAGATTTTTCTTACTTAACATTCTTTTATATATTCTCGGGCAACATCAAGAAAGGGATCCTGCTAGTTTAAAATAAACACGAAAAAAATATAGAGAAAGACATAATATGACACCAGTCGTGGCTGGTACCGTACAAAAGTTGTCGTGAATGGTCGAAGAAAATGATAAGATCGAGAAGAGAGGGAGAGAGCACCAAGCAGACCTCACTGGAATAGTGCAGATAGTATTGGAATATTGAGTAACTTTAATTCGAGAAAAAAAAACAACAACCGTAGTAAGCAAACAATTATTGTGGTTGTGACAATTTGTTGTTGTATATATATATATATATATATATATATATATATATATATATATATATATATATATATATATATATATATACTAGTAGGCCGCTTCGCATTGTTCGATCGTAAGATACGCTTAAATATGGTATTTTCATTTTTGCATATTTCGTATTTATTACTATAGAACCAATTTTTATATATTATTATATTTTACCCAATATATTCTAGTACCCGCTCAGCGTACCCAGCGTGCCCAGGTCATAAAATACGCTTAAATATGATATTTTAATTTTTTCAGATTTCATATTTATTCTTATAGAGCCAATACTCTATTGATTATTATATTGTACCTAATATATAGTACTGATTTGAAATGTAAAAAAAAATGACTTAGACTAGAATTGAAAACAAAGCATCCGATGGATGTCAAAACTCTACAAATTCAGCGATATTAACGTATACATGCATACTTGCACATGGGTAAGGAAGTACTTTAAGTCGATTTACACAGACTTACGCCGGTTTACATTTTATCAACTTTAACCCTTTAGCAGCTATTTTTACTGGCTAAAGCCTGATCGAATTTGTTCTATATGTACAAATTACCTATATACTAAGTTCCAAGTAGTTTGGTAGAGACCGTTGCTCTCACAGACAGACAGTTGTTCGGAAATCCACACAGATGATTTGTTTATAGTGGTGAAGGCTTTGTGTAGAACCGACAACAGTTTTTGGTATTGCTGCTGACCTTTGTCGGTGCAGAGTTTCCTTCTCCTAAATGCATGTCTTAACGAAGACTAGAGGTGCATCTCTCCCAGTGAATTATTTCGCCTCCAGATACCAACCTGGAAATTTCTACGACTCGATGCGGTACATACACCGCCCAGCGTTCCCAAATGGTCACCCATCTAGTACTGGCCAGGTTCGACGTTGCTTAGCTATCTATCTATTTATCCATCTCTCTCTCACTCTCTCTCTTTCTCTCTCTCTCTCTCTCTCTCTCTCTCTCTCTATATATATATATATATATATATAAACATAGTAATCTTGAAAACTACAATTCTGACGTTTTATTATGTATTTCTTTAACACAAGCGCAATAGTCACGCATGTAAAAGGTAATCATTCTTGCCATCATCCGCGATTTCGAAAAATTCTTGTAGACAATAAAACCGTATTTGATTACGAAAACAAAAACTAAAACGACAGATGTTAGAAGCCGTATAACAACTAAAAAGCCATTTATCAGTGAAATTAAGTTCTTTAAATACTTTAAATACTGGTATTCTATTATTATTATTATTATTATTATTATTATTATTACAACGCACACGGTCCGTGCCAAAAACCATCGCAAAACATTTTTTACCATATTCATTTGGTACCCGTATAATTTTAAACCATTTTCAACGGGTGTGTATTGAGTAAACGTGTATAAAAAATACACGTTTACTCAATACTCACCCGCTGAAAATGGCTTAAAATTATACGGGTACAAAATGAATATAGTAAATTGATTTGCCAGTTCCAGCTTGAAAACTCGAAAATTACCACAGCAACTAGAAAAGATCAAGTAACATATGTTCACACAAGTAATCTTTAATAACAAAGTATGTAATCTATAAAAAAAGCTCAAATAATCATTCTTATAGTTGGAACATCTTAGTGAAGGAAATACTATTTCAATTTAGAATTGAGATAATGCTCTTTCGTAAAACTTATTGTAGATTTTATATTATGACTTAAGTATGCTTACATATTTAAAATTCAAATTTAGTCAACGCTTCTACCACGGAAAAACACCTTGATATTCAAAACACAAAAAGTGTTAACTAAATTTGAATTTTAACATAAAATACGTATAAAATACATATAAAATACGTGTTGCAGCAATTTACAACGCAAATATAACACCTATAATATATATATATATATATATATATATATATATATATATATATATATATATATATATAAACTCCGAAATATTTTTTTATATATATTAAAAAAATCAAATAATACTTGTTGTTTGCTTAAAAACGTATTTTTTACGTATATTATTTTAAAATTCAAATTCAGTCAACGTTTCTGACACGAAAAAAACAAAAACAAAAAACTACCCTGATATTGAAAACGCGTTAGCAGACGCATTCTTTCGGCATTTCAAAAACAACAATACAGGTAACATCACGCAGACTCTCTTCTTTTTTTATTACATTTTCACCCCAAACAATGACATATTAATGTAGGGGGCTATTATCAGGGACATTAGTTGCAGGTATATTATGTAGGGAGTTGAGCAGCAAGATGTCTGTTCACATTACACTTGAACTTCTGCATGTCAGTACAGTTGGGGAAGCAGGAACCCAGAAATGAATTCGAAAGTCTAGCAGTTCTGAGGAAGAAGCTATTACAGTAGAAGGCTTTCTTACATCTAGGGATCTCTACGTCGAGGAGGTACAAGGGCTTGTAGTTCGTCGCAGCATTCACCATTAAAATACTTGTAAAGCAGGAAGAGGGATGCAACATTTCGTCGATGGGACAGAGGTTGAAGCTTAGATGACAGTTCAGGACCTATCAGGTTTGTGACTCCCTTTTGAACCCTGTCCTGAAGCGAGGGATGCATCAGCCCAAATGTGACAATAATAGTACTCCGTACATGAGCGAATGGTGACCTTGTAGAGATACAGGATACTTTCAGGCTTGTAACTTTCTAGCACAGAAGAGAGAGCCCATCTTCTTCGCTTCAGCCTTGGCAATGCTCTCGATGTATCTGTTCCTACCCGTGTTTTCTGTGAACGTTAAACCGAGGACTTTGAACGAAGTACTTTCACTTTTGGTGGTTGAGAAGGTTTCTTGTAATTATTGAAGGAAACAGGCTTAATCTTGTCAGTGTTGAACGTCACGATTTATTTTTGAGTCCATTCCACTACAGAATAGAGGTTTTCCTCTAGCGTTTCCTTGGATATGTGTTCATTCACTATTCATTTTTTCTTCAATTTAACATCATGGTGAAAAAAAATCTGACGAAGGAGTATGACACCGATATATATATATATATATATATATATATATATATATATATATATATATATATATATATATTTATTTATTTATTTATTTATATATATATATAATTATTTCCACAGCCAGGCAACGTCGCAGCTCACAAGAACCATAACAGCCAACAAACCGGATCCGCAAGTTTCGCCCTCATTTGGGCTCATCAGTTAGACACATCCGAACTCGTGATTCGAAACCCGAGTTCGTGCATGTGAGGCAGTACTCTACCAACTGAGCAAACCGTCACACACACAAGAAAGTATCTTAATTACAACAGATCAGGCAAACCGCGGCGAAAATCCGATAGTAGAATGAACCTACTCTGTCTCGAACAATGGATGTGTTATCACGATCAGCTATAACCCAAGCCGATGTCTCACAATTAGGAGTTTTATACTTGCTAAGGATGCCATCGCGGCAAGCTTTCCTAGCGAGCAATCAGCAATAGAACTTTCAGAGTGTGAGAAAATATACAATTATTTTGACAACTGGAATATATATATATATATATATATATATATATATATATATATATATATATATATATATATATATAAGCCTCTTTCTTAAGGTTTCCTGAACTTAGTCATTTCAGTGTATCACGACCGATTTGATTTATTATCTGCGGTTTTTTAATGTGTACTTCTAATAAAATTGAGATCTGCGAAAGTCAGGCAATTTTTTAATTGAATAGTATTTAAATAAAATACTTATTCTTCTCTTAATTTTTCCATAGAGCTCTATCTTATGATAGCCGAAAACAATCTGTTTAAAAATATCGATTAGAAAATGTTTACATAAATTAGTAATCTTCCTTACTGCCCAAATATATGTCTATGAACGTTTTTTGATCATTTTATCCATAGTTAGGTCGTGAAGGAGGATCATTTATTTCTCAGCAATATTAGTGCGTGGATGATCATGATATATCCGCAGGACGAGAACTCATAAATCGCACTTGTATCTATTAGGTTGATTAAATAAATAAAAGGTTGTGATGTATGGTATCACTGGAAGAATACATAAAGTAATTAAATCGTTCTCTCTCTCTCTCTCTCTCTCTCTCTCTCTCTCTCTCTCTCTATATATATATATATATATATATATATATATATATATATATATATATATATATATAACGACAAAAGACAAGGAAATTAAAAAAAAAACGTAAGTGCAATTGTGTTTTGTTGCAGGAATAACACCCTCTGTTTTAATTTGCTCGGCTTTGATCGCACAAGATAAATTGATTTGTTTTAAGAGGTGAAGGTGTTATCTTCAAGAGAGTTCCCCCTGACAGAAAAGAATGTTGTTTAAAATGCAAGGATTACAAACGATCAAAGTTTCTGTTTTTGCTTTTAGGTCTCCTTCAGAATTGTTGTAGCGTATTAATGACTTTCCTGTCCTCTTATCAACATCCGGCCTCAACTCAGAATAACAAGACTAGAATAAATGAACGAACGACAGCTTTTTAAACAGGAGCTTCCGTCTATATTTATTTCCACATGAGACATGACCGGTTTTTAATGTGGGGAAAATCCAGTTCTTCAAAAACGAACACTCTGGATTGAAGAAAAAAAAGAGCGCATTAGTCTAAAATGTTATCTGTTTCACCCCCCCCCACCAAAAAAATAAATAAATAAAATAAAACGTTGCATTAGTCTAACTGTTCCAGGACAGAAAAAATAAAGAGTACTATTAGAACACATAATACGCTTTATACGAAACCACAAATTAATTTTGAACGTCATGGTGTAAGGATACTTAAATACGAACTATTTGAATTTCCCGTTGTTATGTATTCCGGATAAAATGTTACGACAACATAAGGATCTTAAAATGAGTGCAATTACATTACGATTTTATTCCATAAAATAAACTGTTTTTATTCGTCAGTAAAACTATCAAAAGATGTTAGAAAAACGAGGAAAAAACTAAATGAAGTTGAATTCGAAAAGATATTCTAACATGCGCATTTTTTGTCTCTCATGATTGGATGAAATAAAAAACTTTTCACAAATGACTTAGCGAAAACTTTCAGAAATTCTTATTTTTAAACCAATAGAAAAATAAACTTGCAAAATTTGAAAATATTTCAGATTTTTCAATATCTTTCTGTAAGGTTTCCTGAAATTCATATATTTCGATAGCATCTTTCTCGAATGCCCAAAGTCCAAATGTACTGGTTCCACATTCTCACGCAACATGAATGGAATAACTACATAGGAAATTCGTTCAGGTTTGCAGTAAAAACAGTGTGACGGGATAGAAAACCTGGCATTATCATATATATTTATTAAGCTATCGTCCGACCATGCATGGAGCAATGTTGCCACATATGCCTTATAGAGGTATAGGATACTTTCGGGCGTTAGTAGTTTTCTAGCACGGTAGAGAGCACCTACCTTCTTCGCAGCGGTCCTAGCAATACTCTCACTATAATTTTTCCAACTCATGTTTCCAGTGAACGTTAGGCTGAGGAGTTTAAAAGATGTACTCTCAGATAAATAGTCATTGGCCATTGCTATTGATGGTAGAGAAGGTTTCTTGTAATTATTTAAGGAAACAAGTTTAGTCTTGGCAGCATTGAATGTGACTATCCATTTTTGTCCCCATTCCACTACAGATCGCAGGTCATCCTCTAGTGTTTTTGCCATTTCTTTAGATATGTGTTCATTTGTTTTCCTGTCATGTCTGTTATAGAGCGTGGTGTCGTCAGCATATATACCCATCTCACAGACAATATTAGGAATCACGCCCGAAAGTATCCTGTACCTCTATAAGGCCACCATTCGCTCATGTATGGAGTACTGTTGTTATATTTGAGCTGGTGCATCTGCCACTAGTCTCTCGCTCCCACACAAGCTTCAAAAGAGAGTCGCCAATCTGATATGTCCTGAACTGTCATCTAAACTTCAGCATCTGTCCCATCGACGAAATGTTGCATCCCTCTGCCTGTTCTACAAGTACTTTAACGGTGAATGCTCTGACGAACTGCAAGCACTTGTGTTCCCTCGACGTAAATACCCCCAACAAACCCGACAAACAGCTAAATCCCACCCCTTCAGAGTAGAGATCCCTAGATGTAAGAGAGCCTTCTACTCCAGTAGTTTCTTCCCCTGAACAGCTAGACTTTGGAATTTCCTTCCAGGTCCCTGCTTCCCCAACTGTATTGACATGCAGAAGTTCAAGTGTCACGTGAACCGACATTTTGCTTCCCAACTCCCTAAACAGTACCCCTAATGCTAATGCCCCTGATAGTAGCCCCCTACAACAAAGTGGCAATGTGCCTTGTTTGAGGTGAAAATGTAATAAAAAATGCGCTGGTATACGAATCATCAGCATCTTCTTGGGTAGGATGCTCAAAAGAATTCATACCTAATAGAATTCGCACTATGTACCAAGATCCAGTCCCTCTCGTATCACCGGATAGTTGATTCACTGAGCTTGTTTGTGTGTGGGGGAAAAGAAAATTATTTTTTTAATCACAGAAATTTTTTTTAAGACAAAAACAATGCAGAGAAAGACTGGAATCATGAAAGTAAAAAATTGAAAAACAAACAAATGTCATGATTCCGGTCTTTCTCCGCATTGTTTTTGGCTTAAAAAAAAAATTCTCTATATTTCTTTACCAACAATGCTTCAAGCAAACTACTACCTACTCTTATTTTTTTAATCATATCAATAAATTTTGGAATTATGCTATTACGACATTCCATAAGTTCAATCATTCTACAGTTGACTTTTCAACAATGGACCAGAAATTTATATTTCGATGCCCGATCTTTCTGAACCAGCGTTGTCTGTTGTTTATAGGACTTTCTTATGTTGAATAAATTCTTTAGTCATGAAAAAAAGCAACACAGTCTTCATATTAATTCACGCATTCAGATCACTTGAATTCGTTATGAAGTTAACTTTCTCTTCATTTTCAAATTTCTCGATTATTTCCAAATTATGATTAATGGTAAAGAACTTCTCGTTTTTTCTTTCAGCTATGTTTTTGACACACATTATTACACGTCAGTTTTTCCCTGAAAATACTCATTCAAGCTTAGAGTGTAAACATACGATACAATGTACTGAGTTATTTATTATATTTCGTGGTTAAATTTTAAATTCTGAAAAAACGTGGTTAAATTTTAAATTCTGAAAAAACGTGGTTAAATTTTAAATTCTGAAAAAACGTGGTTAAATTTTAAATTCTGAAAAAAAAAACAACATATAGAGACATATATTCGATTTAAGAATTTATTGTTTGACAAAAGGAATATATAGAAGGGGTTATTTTAATTTCTTTAATCCATGTATTTTCAACAATGGCTCATATCATCAGAGGAAATGAAATGCAGTTAGCAAAATGTTCAGCTGCGAATGGACGCTATTTTGCTTTTCAGCACAATTAGTGAAAATAGTTTTTTGAGTGGTTGTGGATAATTATATGGAGAAAATTATACGAAAAGAGAAGTTGATACAACCTGGGTAATTCATATATATTGTGATTAAAATGGTCTTAACAACTTAAATATTGGTTAAGTCATCTTGAGTGCAATACATGGATGACATTTTATTAACAGTCATTTCAATGCATATTTTGGGAATAAATCTCGGTACTAAAATGTTAAGTGGTTATTATTATACTTTCTTACAATATTTCGTCGTATATATTACACTCAAGATGCCGTAACCAATATTTAAGTTGTTAAGACAGTTGCAAGCACAAGATGTTTCATTTCTTCGTATTTATTGATTGTGGTTGGAACGTTGTTTTATTGATTGTGGTTGTGACGTTGTAACAATTCGCCGTTTTGAAAGTAGACGTTTTCGTTTCCTCTAATGAATCGTTTCCAACTTTAATTTGATATAACTACTAAATAACCATTATAAAATTATGCGTGGAGCAAAGGCAAAGTTAATATTGACCTAATCTAAATTAGAAACAAAAAATTACAGAGAAAGTCAGTTTAACCAAAAGGAATGGAGGCAGATTCATATTAGTGATTCATATGGGTAATAAAAGTCAACAGTTTTAAGATTTGATGACCAGTGAGAGTGGGAAAGGAAAGTGATTTTTATAGGCCATAAAAAAGGAATTAACCTCATGAGTGAGTGACTCTTTTAAATAGACAATAATAACCAATGACTTCAGGCTATAGCAGCTTTAGCTGACTTCCCATGGATATATATATATATATATATATATATATATATATATATATATATATATTATTTTTAAAATATAATTATCAACTGACATGTGCTTTTCGTCGTCCACGACTCATCAGAGTGACTGAATCTAGCGAGATTCGAAATCGGCACCTCGTGATAAGAAGCCTAAACCTCTACCACGCGGCTAACCTCGCAGGACTACTAAATGTATCACTTTTATGTAGATGTATTTATTTGTTTTTGTCATCGATACTTTCTTGAATGAATCCAAGTATTTATACGAAAGTGCATTTTTACCTAAATGCTTGTTGGGAATACACGATTGGTCAATGGGAAAATTATTCCCAACAAGCATTTAGGTAAATCGCTTTCGTATAAATACCGCTAACAAAAACAAATAAAAAACATATATATATATATATATATATATTTATATACATATACATACAAACATATATATATATACATATGTATACATACATACATACATACATATATATATACATATATATACACACATATATACATATATACACACATATATATACATATATATACATATACATACAAACATATATATACATATATATACATATATATACACACACATACATACATATATATACATATATACATATACATATATATACATATACATATATATATATGAGAAATAATTAGATCATTTAATAACATTAGAAAGTAGTTTACGTTAATTTTTCTAGGTTTTTGAGTATACAAAATAGATGACATATTCTTCATTTATGCAAAGTTTTAAAGGGAAAAATACCCTCATAAAATAACATTTGGATATGAAACAATCTGAAATTATGTTTTATACTATGCATAGACACGTTACATGTCGCATGACCGGACATAAGTTTCTGTCTTGCCAGTTCTTTTCCAAAGTGTTAAACGGACAAAGAGAGAAATATCCACTATTGCATTTAATTACGTTTTTTTTATGGAACGAAGTAAACTATTAATATTATTATTGTTGTTGTTATTATTTATTTACAAGAATTTTAGTAACAGCAAGTCCCCCAAATTCCCAGTATTTTTCAGTTCTATCAATAACCGAATTCCAATGAAAAGCCAACGGCAAACGCATGTGCGTTAATGCAAAATGATTTGCAGCGGTTATAAAGAACAAAACAAAACAAAGCAAAACAAAACAAACAAACAAAAAAAAAAACAACAAAAACAAAAATGAAAAAAGAAACCCAAAAAAAAACAAAACAAAAAAACAATAACAAAAGTGTTAGAAGTCCGGAGAGACTCGAACTGTAGGGAACATCAGTTCCTATTGGCAGTGGGCTTACATTTTTCTGAAAACTAGCGTATTATTATTATTATTATTATTATTATTATTATTATTATTATTATTATTATTAATAATAATAATAATAATAATAATAAAACTGCAAAAAGCAAGAAGGAACTAGGCATTAATAAGCACAACCAGAATCTTCAGTCAGCATATCCGAATGGAATTTGGCATGGAAAATTGCGAACTGCTGATCATGAAAAGGAGGGAAAACTGGAGATAACGGAACTCTTCAACGAAACAGAGATGAGTTCATTAGATGAACATGGCAGTTATAAATATCTGGGACTCATTGCAGCAGACACTAAGTAACAGAAATGAAAGAAAAATTGGGAAGAAATACCTCAGAAGGACAAGAAAACTCCTCGAAACTAAACTATATAATAGAAACCTAATAAAAGGTTCTAACACACGGGTAATGTTGCTAGTAAGGTACTCTGGATCATTTATAGGCTGTACCAAAGAAGAAACCAGGAAACCTATGACTATGCCCTATGCACTACACGCAGTTACAACAACAAAACGGTAGAAGAGGACTGGTGCATATAGAAGACTGTGTAATGACGATTCATAAGAAAAAAATGTAGTGCTGGCTTATGTCACACCACAAAATAGTCGATAAAGGTCAAGGACCGAAGAGAGAAAGCATTAATCAGACCACCACTGGATGGGGGTGAAGAGGACTTGGACATTGAGGAGGCTTATTGCCATCTAAATTCCAGTGAAGATCAATGGTCGCTACTAACGAGAAATATATGGTAAACGATTGTTGTGATAACACAACCTAATTTGCAAAAATTATCGAAAGTGGTGATGAGTACTGGAAATTTGGGGAGTTTGTTCTGGCAGAGAAATCCGTGTGCCTACTCCTCGTGAATAAATAATAATAATAATAATAATAATAATAATAATAATAATAATAATAATAATATTAATAATAATAATAATAATAATATGATGCTCTATCAAACTTTGATAGTCTAGTCTATAAGTTTTGAAGTTTTTCTTTTTCTAAACTAGTTGGTATATCAAGGCTTGAGTTGTAGTGCAGTCTCTGAGTTAAGAACTATATTTACTTAACATTCATGGCTTCATATATGTTTTAACTCAAATAAAAATATTGAAAAATTCACCAAATACACGTACTTCACTAGTAAACAAAAGAAAACAAATAAGAACTACATAAAATTTTGCTTTTCATATGTCCAATTAAATGTCCAATTAAATGTCCAATTAAAGCTTCTGCGGAACTGTGGAATTTAGTTAGTATGGTTTGAGATTTAGTAATGTTTGGTTCACACATCGATAGGAATTGAGGAATGACATGTGCATACCGCAAGTGACTTAGCAGAAATACCTGAAAAATTTTTCCGATCCATAAAGGAGACTGCATGTCTAGTCGATGCTGTTATGTCACCAATAGAATTATAACAAGAAGTGGATAATAATTCATTTTCTTTTGTCTGAATAACTAAGAAAAAAAAACAAAACTTCTTATTAAAACAACCGGTTGTCCTCCTCATTTTTGCTATGGTTTATTATTTCCTTTTCAACCAGTATTTCCTTTTCATGACACGCCTAATCTTTTTTGCATTTTCTATCACGGTCGCTTCAGTAATTACTTTTGTTACGCTTTGTAATTTTCTCAAAGAAAAGAAATGATCTTTGTGTCGAGTTACTGAGGCGTGGATTAGTTCGAGTATATATCTCCCTTCTGATGTGAAAACCCATTCTTTCGGTTCTTCAAACCCAGGGCCTTTATTCATCAAAACATTCCTTCTTGTCTTGGTAGTTAAGCAGAGGTTGGGCGGAGCTGGGCACACTGTTAAAACAAATCTTATATACGTACAGTCACGCATAATACAAATATACACACATTCATAGATACGGAGACTGATAAACCAAAAACAAAACGGAACCAAAGATTAAAGTAAGTTTTGATGCTGTTAGTGTTTTATCAAAGATTTGAGGCTATAACTTGTTTATAAACTTATTGCGATATGCAGACTAAAGTATTATGTTTGTCAAATTATTTTTTCCGTGAAGAATTGTATATGAAACTTTTGCAATTTGGCGAGAGAGATCGATTCGACCATGATTATAAAATAACGGCCTTACTTTCGTCCACTGGTGTGTCTGCCCCAATCCCAATTTCGTAGTATAGAAGATATATAATGAATGTACATAAACACACACGCATATAAACACAATGTTTATTAAGCATATTTAACGAGTCGTAACAATTTGACAAGTTGAATTGAATCGCTTTACACGAATATCACATCGATACACAGAAATTGGTCATACTCGAAATTCAATAGATAGCCGTCATGTGTATGCAAGTCATTCTGTAATTTAAAGGGTAGTTTGTTTGAAGCATTGCTAGTAAATAAATATGGAAGAGTGTAAGAAAGTTATAGCAATTCAGGAAACTGGCAGCTGAATTTGAAAAAAAAATGGACAAACGACAGTTTATTTTTATCTACGTATGGCAATTTATTTTCCAAAAATACAATCACAAATATAAATCAGTAAATGTGGACTTCCTTTTTGAGGCAAACGGAGGAGAGAAGTCTTTATATCATCTCTTTTTCAACAAATTTCTACTATGCACATTTCCTGCACATGATAGCAGCTGCAACCCCAACAATTACGCCTAAACTCCTACTGACATACACCAACTCCTCCGCATCATCGTTGACAAGACCTATTTCACCTTCCTACCGCAGACTTACAAGCAAATCCCCGGCTTTCTTTTTGGGTCGAGCTTTTCTGGTGTCCAAGCCATCTCTTACATCGACAGACTTGAAAGGCATGCAACCAATATAATATCTGCAATTTACACACTCTCTTCATTAACAAAATTCTCATTATCACCCATTCCCGCGAAGAGACCTGTTTTTACATAGAACACTCTGACATTTTCGGTTCACCCTCACTCCTCGACTTCAACCTCAGAATCGATACAAATGGCTTCATAAATACCGAATTCTATAGGAAGCCCTATAGAATTCATTACTTATGGAGCCATTTGTACCTGTAGGAAACTTTTCAGCAAATTTCGGCCTGTCGCTTCAAGACAAACTCAGTTACATACATGCAGAAATTACGGAACAAATGCTCTAACACTGCTAACAAAACCAGACACACCAGTAACTTCTATTAAACAATCAGTGGTTATCCTACTATCCACAATAAAATCCAGCCTCCACAATAAAAAAAACGACAGATACCACGCCCTCTCTAACCCCTGCTTCCTCAAGACACCTTTCGTCAATGACAGAATCTCCACCGCAATCCACAAGACCATTTATAGTGAGAAGCTATACATCCTCACTAGTATCTCTGTAAAACACACAACCAACACATTCGAAACCTGCTTCGTCACCAACTGTCACATTTCTAACTCGGGATTATACCAACACACCAATGTTGTCTATAATGTGCTTAGTGTAATAACATAGACAGCACAATTCCGACAAGTACACCTACGCATAAAATAACATTTTAACACATGTATCTCCTCCTTCTACAAACATATCACTTCATGTTACAATACTCATTGGAACATCCAGATCAGCATCCTTGCTTGAGTTTGAAATTCGGTAACGACAGGATTTCGGAAGCACTCCTCTTCTCAAAACACAAACCTTCTATTAACAACAGACTTGAACTTGTGAATGGAAGTGTTTGCATTTATATAATTATTTTAGAGTGAACTTTTACCGCCTGCATTGCTTCCGAACGGAGAGTGCGAGAGCAATTTCCATCCTGAACATCGCCTGGCGTGAATTCAGTTTCCAAATCGAATGCAAGACTGACGTTGTTTTCGTACGGCAAAAAGAGTTAAGCGCATGAGTTCTCGAAATTCATCCGATTCAAATAATCACTGCTATTTAACCTTTATGGTATTTTTCTCTTTTCGAAATATTTATAAATATATTTGTTTTGTTACGGCTTTTATGTTGAAGAATGCACGCTTGTTTTACGCCGAACACGTGCGCTGAAATAAAATTATACTTCTTTACCAGTTAAACTCGTTTCCTTTGATTTTTGACCCCAGTTGCTGCTATTACAGTGAGAACTCTTTTGGTAACAGGTAAAATATTTAGGAACTTTTGTTATCTTGTGAAATTTGAAGTAATAAAAAAACAATATTTTGTTATTTTTTTAACATTTAATTGTAGCTAAATAATTGCTACTACTTTCATCCCTTTTTCCGCGTAAAAAACATTTTTAATGAACTCTTGTTTGTAAAAAAAAATAATGAACCCTTTGTTTAAAAAAACGAACTCTTTTTACAAAACCTTTGATGCGGAAATATCGTTCTGTAGCAATTTTCTTCTTTATTTCATATCGCTGTATTTTTCTGCAAATTTTTACGACCAATATATAAATATATTTCTATATAACAGACGTTATCTACATAGTCGTACACGTTATCCAAGCTAGAAGCCACGCTACACGTGCTACATCTTCTTGCTGTGCACATTGCTTGTTTTGTCTCTGTTTTCCTTTTCAGTGTTGACTTTTGCATATCTCTTCTTACTATAGAAGTTTATGTTTCTATTATTGTATTTTCCGTTGTTCACCCTCTTTCGGTGCACTCTTTAACGTTCTACGTTTGTTTCGTCGATGTTAAAATCCACGTGTTACTTACCTTAATCCTAAACCTTTGCGTGGAATTTTATATTTTGTTAATCTATCATAATTCAAATTCCGCGTAGAACTACCAAGGGCCGAAGTTGACGGACACCATAGTGGAAGTTGCTGCCCTCAAGTTGCAATTGCAGTACAAGGAAGCCAAGCAAAAGGCATAATTAGATAGAGTAAGTACAGAAATGAGTAAGTACGAAATGCCTTTACCATGCCTTGTTTGCCAAACAATCAAAAGATGGCGTTGCAATGTTTGCAGCACCTGAAAGGACGTTTCCGCAGGGATCGATCATATTACGACCAATACTCTAAATGTATCCGAGATCTGACTGATAAGGGGCATGCCAAAAGGCTAACTGCAGAGAAACTGAGAGAGAATAAGCATGTGTGGCACCTGCCTCATCATAGCATCTATAATCCAAGGAACCCAGGAAAACTGCATATGGTATTCGATGGTAGCGTTTCAATCGTTGAATGAATTCCTGCTACTAGGACAGAATTTCACCAACTCACTTTTCAGTGTTTTTTGCTGGTTTCGTAAAGAATCTGTTGCTTTCGTGTATGATATTGCGTGTGATATTGAGCAGATGTTTTTGCAATTTCGAGTGGGGGCTTCTGTAGTAAATAGCATCGAACTATGCACAGACCGCATGACAAGAAATCTGTTTGGTATTGTGTCGTCTCATTACTTACGGAAGGAGAATCCGATTTTGGGAAGCATGTCGGCAATTTTAAAATGAATTTTTAAGTCGACGATGGATTGAAGCCTGTCTCTACACAAAAGGAGGCTGTAAGTCTCATCAATAGAAGCATAGCCTCCTTTAAAAGAAATGGTCTGTTATTGCACAAGTTCTTGTCGAATTTTAAAGAAGTACTGCAGCAAATATCACCAGAAGTCAACGGATTGACAAATATCGATATTCACGAGGATAGCATGTCTATCGAAAGGACTCTGGGTATTCAGTGGTGTATTGAGTCTGACACTTTTCAGTTCAAGATTGTGCTAAATGACAAATCCATTACCAGGCGTTTTATCCACCTTTAGTTCAGTGTATGACCCTTTAGGATTCGTTCGCCATTTATCTTAAAGGGGAAACAGATTCCGCAGGAGATGTGCATGAACCAGTTAGAGAGTCTCCAACCATCGTAGCGACATGTTTGAAGCCTATAGATATTGATTAGGTGATTACAACGAAAACACACTATTTTTTTAGATGCCAGCACCATAGGATATGGGTAATGCCTATATATTTGGTCGACCGCAATCAGCGAGTGCATTGCTCCTTAATTATTGAAAAGGCTAGAGTCACGCCCATCAAATCTGTCACTATACTCAAACTCGAACTCATAGCGGCTTTCGTCCCTTTAAGGATCAGTTCAATACTGCTTGAAGAGCTGGATAATCTAAACGTTGTAGAGTGGTTTTTGATAGATAGCAATGGTGTTCTCAGCTACATAAAAAATAGGCCTCATCGCATTCAGATTTTTGTGGCAAACAGAGTTCAGAAAATCTGTGATCACACGAATCCGTATCTATTTGTTCGACAAATAACCTTGCAGATACGACATATGGGCTCATACATTTAACAGTAATGCAGAACCTACTCAAAGCCTTCAATGCTAGATCGTTTGGGTTACTTTTCTGATTGGATAAGAGCATTGATAGCCCTAGCCCATTGCTTAAGGTGTAAGGAAAAATTAAGGGAACGCGTGTTTGCAAAAGAAAAAAAAAACATTCTACGGAAACTCAACCTGCACTGGCATTGATCGACTTGCAGAAGGCCAAAGTTGAAATTTTACTGCAATTACAAAAGGAGACCTTTTGTCAGGAGTATCTAGATCTAAGTAAGCCCACTCGCAAAACCACATATGATAGCAACGGTAGTGAAAGGCATCTAAAGTGCACATCCTCACTTTATCGCCTTGACTCTAACCCTAACCCTAACCCTAACCCTAACCCGACTCTTTCTTGATGAACATGTCCTGCTTCGTATTAGTGGTCGATTAACTAAGGGTAGTTTCAGCGAGGACTTACACATCCTGCCCCAGAAAGGTTCACGTAACTGAACTGATCATCGCGCACTTTCACCAAAAGATCAAGCATTAGCGTCGCAGCATGACTACAAATGAAACTAGATAAGGTTGATTTTGTATTGTAGGTTGCGGTTCGACACGTTTATCTCAAAATACGTAACATGCCGTAAATCGCGTGGTAAAATTCAGGAACAAAAGATGGGTGAGTAGCCAACGGACAAAATCCAATTTAAACCACCCTTTACTTAGAGTGGTGTTGATATTTTTACTATTTTATGTCAAGGAGGTCGAAAGGAATTGAAAAGATATGGTGTTCTTTTTACCTCCATGTCATCTCGAGTGGTCCATTTGAAAACGGTTGCCTCACTAAACACCAGTTTCTTCATAAATGAATTCGGAGATTCATATCTGCTCGTGGCGTTGTTAGACAACAGAGATCAGACAGAAAAATGAATTTTATTGGTGCGAGTCTGAAACGAAAAGGGTAACGCATATAATGACTCCTTGGGCAGGAACTTTTCTAGTCGCAGCGAGGAGAATGAATCACAGCCAGCTCCACTATTATCATTCAATTTTGAACTGCAACTATATTACTTTCAAGCACAACACGCTTTCGGCTAACCACATAGGTGGCGTTTGGGAACGGCAGATTTGCACAGTTTGAACCATACTTTCCACTCTTACGTATAACTTTTGCACCAGCCTGGACAATGATTCTCGAAGTACTTTCGTTTGTGAGACAATGACCATTGTAAACTGTCGACCTCTCAGTATGGATTTCTAAAATGATCATTTGACAGCAGAACTATCAACTCCGAATCACTTGTTGACAATGAAGTCCAAGATCATACTTTAACCACCTGGAATTTTCCTTATACTAGATTTATACTATCGAAAGTGATGGCGACGAGTGCAATATATAAAACACAGAGAAAAATATGTAATAAAACTAAATAAATGATTATAAAATAAATATAAAACGAGAAAGAAAGAAAAAATGAATAAAGACAAAATGAATAAAACAAGTAATAATAATAATAATAATAATAATAATAATAATAATAATAATAATAATAATAATAATAATAATTAATAAACATATACATATTTCCCATTCGCAAAAATTGAATTACCAAATAATAATAATAATTAACGGAACCTGTGGAAATTCCACAGGGGACTTATTCATATGTAATATATTGGTGTTGGCATTCTGTAGATGTTCAGCGTAAACGGAGACGCTCTGATATTATTGTAGCTTTTTTGTTAAAGCTGAAAAAAGTATTTATGAATAATCAATTTTGAGCATGCACAAAAACAGCACAAGTAATGTTTTATTCGAAATAGCCTGCCAAGGTCAACTGTTTTGTTTTCAATTTTGACACCTTATAAGCAATTTTTGCTGGGTAAAAAACAAATCGAAAATGTGTTACATGTCCAAATACTCTATGTATAAAATCTCAACTCCAGACCAATTATTCAAACAGGAGTTTACTAGGTTTTCGTACATACAGTTCACCTTTTCTTGTTCTCTCTCTCTCTCTCATATATATATATACATATATATATATAGAGAGAGATGATGTTTTTACAAAGGAGTCACCATTTATCAAGGCCAGGAGGCCACTCAAGGATAAGGGTTAATGAGTGTACAGTATCAATGGGATAATATCGTGGCAATCATTAGTAAATTGGATTACTTAAAAGGGTTGGCTAATCAAAAACATGTTTTCGTTTAACTTGAAGACGACCATATTGTAGTCAGTTGGAAAGCAGGAAAACAGAACAGAGTTCCACAGGTGTGCAGTTCTCAGAAAGGGGATTTGTCGATGGAAGCTACGTTTATTATTTAGGCACAGATAAAGAGTGGGATAAATTATTGATAATGGTTTCAGATATACGAGTGTTTATTGTGAAAATCAGGCATGAGGGGCATAGATAGAAGCTCAGATAAGCTCTTGCCATAACGATAAAACAGAAACAGGCTCGCAACGTTTCCTCTGTAGAAAAGAGGTTGCAGAGAAGAGAAAAGCCATCCCTCACTAGACTAAGAAATCTATTTTGAACTCTGAAAAGGCAGGATAAGGTCTTTCTAACAGCTCCTCTCCAGATGTGGCAACAGTACTTCTTCCCTAGACGTACTTGGCTAGTAGAAAATTGTATCAGCAATGAGATATCTACTGTGCCAAGCTAATCAAAAACCTTGATTCCAGTAAAGCAACTGGTCCTGACGGCATTCTAATTATAGTGCTCCAGAAGCTTCAACCAGAACTAGTGCCCATACTTACAAAATTATTTAAGCGTTGTCTTAAGGAGAAATATTTCCCAACACCATGGAAAATCTCATCAGTATGCCCTGTATTTAAGAATTCAGGTGATCGTTCATCCCCCTCTCAGTACAGGCCAATAAGTCTGTTGCTGGAATCTGTGTTAAATAGAGAAGTAACCAACCATCTCAGCAAAAATAACCTTCTTGATTACATGTAATATGGTTTCTGTTCTACCAGATTTATAGCAAACGTGCTTACATTTATATCTCATAGAATTAGCGAAAGACAAAAGGCGAAAGACAAATGCTTCCTCTCTAGGGCAATTGCTCTTGACATATCAAAGGCCTTTGATAAGGTATGGTATAAAGATCTACTTCACAAGATCTCCTGTGGTATAGCTGGAAATGTCTTCTCAATTATTAAAATCATTTCTCTCTGATAGGTTCACAAGAGTATTGGTTGATGGGCAGAAATTAGAAGCTCTCAGTATTAATTCTGTAGTCCCTTAGGAGTCCATCCTGGGCCACACTCTCTTCCTGATCTACATTAATGATCTTCCAAATCACATACATCATTCGTAGAGACTTATGCTGACGAAACTACCATTTATGGTAGCACATCAAAGACCGTAAACGACCAAGTTCTCTTTGATTCTCTCTATGATCATGAGTACGTGGTACAATGAGGAAAGAGGTGGCTGGTTACTTTTAATGCATCTAAAACCAAGCTTCTATCTTTATATCAATAACGCGCTGATCCCCATCTGGCATCAATTGAAATGAATGGCTCTCGTCTTGGGGAGGATTCATGTTTTGACAAGCTTCTGTGCTTGACCCTTACTCCCCATCACATATATCAAATCAAGGCCAAGGTCGCTGGAAAAATGGTAGTATCCTTCTACCACTCCAGTAGATATCTCACTCCTGATGCAATTTTCTAACTATATAAATGCCAGGTACGGCTAATGATGGAGTACTGTTGCCATATCTGATCAGGAGCTGCTAGAAGCGTCTTATATTGCTTTAAGAGAGTTCAAACTAGACTTTTTAGCTTAGTGGGGGATGTCCTTTTCTCTTCCCTGCAACCTCTTTTCCACAGAAGAGACGTTGCGAGCCTGTCTCTGCTTTATCGTTATTTCTATGAAAGGTGCTCGTCTGAACTTCAAGCCATGATCTCCCTCGTCAAACTTTCACGAAAAACACTCGTCTAGCCAAACTACTATTAATAGTTTTCCACACTCTTTATCTGTGCCTAAACCTACATGTAAACTCCATGAACAAAGCTTTTTTCTTAGAACTGCACG
Organism: Euprymna scolopes; assembly: GCF_053919585.1. Lineage (NCBI taxonomy): Eukaryota > Metazoa > Mollusca > Cephalopoda > Sepiida > Sepiolidae > Euprymna > Euprymna scolopes. The sequence continues at coordinate 72,391,186 of NC_136486.1, read as the reverse complement.
CCTATAGAACTCTCTTCCGTTGACCTGCTTTCCAGCTGACTACAATCTGATTGTCTTCAAGTCCAATGTAAACAAGTTCTTGATAAACCGTTCCCCTAAGTAATTCAATTTACAAAAATTCCACTACTTATGTTTACTACACTATAATCGCATTGACTAATGTATAGCCATTAACTCTTACCCTGGAGTGGCCACGGGCCTTGATAAGTGGTAATTTATGTGTAAAAAAAAAGCGGTAGAAGGATCCCACCATTTTCCTAGTAGCCTTGGCAACGGATCTGATGTACGTGTTCCATCTCAGATCAGGAGTAAATGTCAGACCTAGAAGCATAGAGCCTCCTCAAGAGGAGAGACATTCATTTCATTTGATTGCCAGACGGGGATCAGAGTGTTGATGATGGAAAGATAACATGCAGAATGTAGAAACTATGCATAAATAGAATTCAACGTGAAATGAAAACAATCATCTAATAAGAAACCATAAAAAATGAACAATTAATGAACGCTTGTTTTTTTTTTATTAGTTTACATTCACGTAGCCGTTCGCATATCTATGACTGAGTATATTTAGAATTTCGCTTTATTACTTTTTAAATAGAAACTCGGCTAGGGATTTTTATCCTGCCCCCAAATCAACAGAGATTAGATCATTCCTGTAATGATCTGGTTCCTGTTGATTTTGTGGTGGGAGTTTAGTTCTGTGCAGTTCTAGGAGGTCCACCCTCCCAGGTCTTGCCTTCTCTCTTAAGGAAGAGGTTAGTCTTTTGCTAATCGCCTGATGCGCACTTACTGGAGAATGCCGACGGGGCTTTCAAGGCACTTTTAGCAGATCAGAGTGACCCTCCTCGGGAACGCTGACTTCTCAATCCTACTTTCCGAGCCTTGCATCATAGTTCTTGCAGTGAGAGAGAAATAACAATTTTTAAATAGAAAAAGTAAGCTTTTAATATCAATGTCAGAGGGAGCTATAAGTAAACTTCATAGGTGTATATATATATATATATATATATATATATATATATATATATATATATATATATATATATAGAGAGAGAGAGAGAGAGAGAGAGGGGGGCCAGATAAGTAATTTGTAGATATGGTTTAGTGTGTATGCTTTTCGATGTCTGTCTCGAATTACGTTCCCAGGACTCTAAAATATCAGTGATAGGAAGGGAAGAGTTCATCTTCGACAAGGTCTGGTCCAAGATGCTGTGACTTCCTTATGTGATTGCCGCTCCCACTTATTTATTTTAATCGGAAAGACGTTATATTTATGCGATAAGAGATTGTCTATCAATTACCGAGATGTCCCGGTCAGGAAACCATACTGTTTTTTCTTCATCGGTAACTAAAGTGTATAGACTGTTCTTGTAATAACTTTTCCCTTTTGATTAAGTCCTGTGCAATTCTAGGAGGTCCAACACCTTAGATTTTTCTATTTCTCTTTGAGAAAGTGCTAGTTTTTTGCTAATCGCTTGAGCCACCCTTACAGAGGAATGCTGATGTGGCTTTCCAGGTACTTTTTTCGCTGACTTCTCAATCCCACTTTCCGACCCTAGTGTCACATTTTTCGCAGGAGGAAAGAAATAACATCGATGAAACTAAAAGTATCGAAGGCTGGTATTATCTAGGAAAATACTCTGCCAGCATCTATTGATAGACATTTATTAAATATGCATCATCATCATCATCATCATCATCATCATCATCATCATCATCATCATCATCAAAACAATATAAAACGGATTCGAATTTTATGGTGCAAAGAATCAGATATCTCAAGTTTGAGTAAAAAAAAAAAATTGTTTATATTTAATGAAATGAGCAGCAGAAGATTTGCGTATCTGTTCTATTCCAGCCGAATTAACGATATCGATACTAAACTCTGTATTCGCGATTTTGGTTTTGTTTTAAGATTTGAGATTATGCAAGGGCGTGTTACGTCTTGATAATCGTTAAGTAAATTTCATCACACCGAAAAATAACCATTCCAGCGTTATCAAAATTTATCATGATCGCCATTTAGTTTGTTCCCGATTTAATATAATTTTGAAAAGTTCTTGCTTGTTTCGCTCACACGTGAAATGATTAGTTATTTAAGTGTGTACAACATACCCTTAAATTTGTGTTTATTTACGCTTTTTTAACAATGAGAACATTGTCACTTAATTCTTTAATCTCTCTATAAAACTTAATGTGTGCGTGTATGTGTGAGTGATATTTATGTTTTTATAGAAAGAAAAGTTATAAAATCTACATAAATTTTAAAATGCATTCTTTAGTAAAGATTACCAGAAAAGACATAGAAAGTACTCCTGAATCTCTACGTATACCCTAAGGAATCTATGACAACATACTATTCATAAAATTTCAAATATATCCTATTTTAATCAAAATTAATATATAAAAATTGCGTAGGATAGACAATGGAAGTGGTTCCGAATCTAACCGAAGGAAGCTCCTTCAAAATTTCAAATATATAGTTTGATTAAATTTATCTCAAATGTATAAAACTCTTCAGTGATAACAATGAAAGTTTACCGACCTTGTGTCTAACTCTGCCTTCATGGAGAGGCAAGTAAATAAGACTAATTAAAGTACGCCTGGATCTCTATGTTATCCTCGATGTGCCGAACATATACGTGTCATAATATCTGTGACTCATCAAACATCAAATACACATATCCGATTTAATGTAATGTAAACGACATGTATATAATATTAATTTAGAGAGTTTTCTAACATTTCAGTTTCTTTTGGGGCGAAACGGTATGAAAGAGAGAGAGAGAGAGAGAGAGAGAGAGAGAGAGAGAGAGAGAGAGAGAGAGAGATAGAGAGCAGTAACAACAAAGACACTAACATGGTGTTATGTTAATAGTGAAATAGATCATTGTAGTGATCTTCATTCAATCCAGAACAACGTCCGGCCTTCCTGCTAGTACTTATATAGAAAAAACTTTCTTCTAGAAAATCTATATAAATAAAACAGTAGATGTATGTGTGTGTAACTATCTAACAGGTAAACTATTAAACTACTGGTCACATAGCACTAAAATTCCCAGGAAATAATATTCATGCCCCAAGGGTGGTTTATAGCGAATAATATATTTGCTTACATACATGTATATCGCATTCAGACATCGGCAAATTTACATGCAAAATGTTCATTAAGCATTAGGTGACATTTTTTCTGCGCATGCGCGTACATGTGGTTTTTTTCTCAGACTGGAACGCTCGGTACTTTTTAATTTCAATTCTATGACATCAACTCATTTTTTTATGGTTTTGTAAAAAAAACGAAAAACAAAAACAAAAACAAAAACGAAATCATGCGTTTTACTCACGGGTTGAAATTTGTAAATATGAAAACAAACCTATACATCTTTTTTACGATCTCATATTTACTTAATTTCATACATTGTTTTACGCCGGAGAAGCGGGGGATGACACACGGAATACGGACAGTGCTGAAATAATAACGTTATTAGTTAGAAAGCCATTCTTAATATAGGGAGGAGAAGGTATTATTTAGACTATTCTGTACTTTCAACTAAAAATTTATTAAATAAAAAACTGACATGTATTATCTCTATTTTTGTTTAGTAGTAAGTATCTGTTTCTCAATCCAATTTCTTGATTAGTTTATTGTAAAGCAAGTGTTGCCTAATCACTAACTGCACTTTGAAATATTTATTTTTTGAGTAGCATGAATTTTAAATAAGGTGCTTCTACAGTGTAGTACACATATTTAAAAATACAAACAATTTATAATGAAATCATGTATTTCGAAAAACTGCTGTCATTTTCCGGAAGTGACGTCATGTGTTGATGATAGAGAGGAGAAACACGATTATGTTGCTTTAAAAAGTACTCTGGAGGCCGCCAGGTATTACCAAACCTTCTTTATTTAGGTGAGGTTGGGGTGTAGTGAATTAGTGCCTGTGTATTCTCCCAAGCATTACCACCACTTTTTCTGTTTATGGAGAGGGGGACAGTAGATGATTTCGCGTCAGAACAGATACTGCACTTTGATCTTAGCCAAAAGGCCAATTAAGCGTTATATAGTTTTCTACCAGGCATTACCAACTTCTAAAAAAATACAAAATAAAATATATTTTAAGATAATAGGGGTAAAAATTATGAAAAATTATTGCCACAATTAGTAACATATCCAAGAATTATAAAAAATTATGAAACGTGAGTTAATTGATTGGTGTGTTTGTAATGAAAAAATCGGCCTAGACAATATGTCAAAGTTATTATTTTCGTAAGGGATAGCCATAATTTAGATTAAAATTATGAAAAATTGTTGTCGAAATTAGTAACATATCCAAGAATTATGAAATATGATAAAAAATGTGAGTTGATTGGTACGTTTGTAATGAAATAATAAAGTTAGACAATATGTCAATGTTATTGTTTTCGTACGGTGGAGGGTTGATAATGTTGATTAGAATTATAAAAAATTACTGTCGAAATTAGTAACATATTCAGAAATTATGAAAAATGATGAAATGTTAATTACTTGATTGGTGCATTTGTAGTTAAATAATCGGGCCAAATAATATATTAAAGTAATTACTTTTCGTAAGGGGTGGCCATAATGTGGGTTAAATTATGAAAAATGATTGTCGACATTAGTAACATATCCAGGAATTATGAAAATGATGAAATGTGATTAAATCGATTGATGTGTTTGTAATATAATAAACAACCCAGACAATATAGCAAAGTTATTATTTTTGTTTAGGGTGATAATGCAGGTTGAAATTATGAAAAAAATGATTGTCGAAATTAGTAACATATCCAAGAATTATGAAAAATGATGAAATGTAAGTTTATTTATTGATCTGTTTGAATTGAAATTATCGGCCCAGACAATATATCGAAGTCATTATTTTCGTAAGGGGGAGGGGAATAACGTGGATTACAAATATAAAAAATGATTTTTGAAATTAGTAACATATCCAAGAATTATGGAAAATGATGAAATGTGAGTTAAATGATTGGTGCGTTTTTAATGAAATAGTCAGCAAATTACTTTCGTAAGGAGTGGGGCGATAATTTGGGTTACAATAATGATAAATGATTGTCCTAATGAGTAACATATCCAAGAATTATGAAAAATGATGACATGTGAGTTAATTTATTATTGAGTTTATAATGAAATAATTGGCCCAGACAAAATGTCAAAGTTATTATTTTAGTAAGGGAGTAGGCGATAACGTGGGTTACAAATATGAAAAATGATTGTCGAAATAAGTAACACATCCAAGAATTATGAAAAATGATGAACTGTGAATAAATCGATTGGTGTGTTTGTAATGAAATAAACAACATAGAGAATATATTAAAGTTATTATTTTCGTAAAGGAGTAGGCGAGATAATGTGGGTTAAAATTATAAAAAATGATTGTCGAAATTAGTAAAATATCCAAGAATTATAAAAAATGATGAGATGTGAGTTAAATGATTTCTGTGTTTGTAATGAAAGAATAAACCCGGACAATATATCAATTATTATTTTCGTAAGGAGGACGGCGATAATGTGGGTTTAAATTATGAAAAATGATTGTCGAGATTAGTAACATTGTCAAGAATTGTGAAAAATTATGAAATGTGAGTTAATTGATTTGTGTGCTTAATGAAATAATAAATCCAGATAATATATCAAAGTTATTATTTTCGTAAGCGGGTGCGATAATGTAGGTTCAAATTATAAAAAAGTGATTGTCGAAATTAGTAACATATCCAAGAATTATGAAAAATGATGAAATGTGAATAAATCGATTGGTGTGTTTGTAATGGAATAAACAACATAGAGAATATATTAAAGTTATTATTTCGTTAAGGGGAGGCGATAATGTGGGTTAATATTATGAAAAATTATTGTCGAAATTAGTAACATATCCAAGAATTATGAAAAATGATGAAATGTGAGTTAATTTATTTGTGTTTTTTCAATGAAATCATCAAATTAAACAATATATCAAAGTTATTATTTTTGTAAGGGTAGCGGGCTATAATGTGGGTTATAATTATGAAAAATGATTGTCGAAATTAGTAACATATCCCAAAATAATGAAATGTGAGTTAATTGATTGATCTGTTTGTAATGAAATAATAAGCCCAGACAATTTATCAGTTTCTGTAGGTGATCAACAATATTTTTCTGAATTTTCAATGTTAACTTCTGGGAATGACGTCACAGTTGTAATGGTGAGTAGAAAGACACATGATTATGTTGCTTTTTTATGTGCTCTGGGGTTCTCTATTAATTAAAAAATCTTCACTTTTGGTGTGGGCTGGAGAGAGTAATGTCTATTTTGGGGTCACTATGCAATCTCCCACAATGTCATATTCCAAATACATGGAATAACTATAGAATCATGTTCCGGAAATGACATCATTTCTTACTAATGTGTTGGTGGTGGCTGTGGTAGTAAGAGGGAGAACTATATTTATATTGAAAATTGTGATAAAGTAAAAGTTGCCTAATGATCATTTGCGTCAATGCATTTATGTAATTAGTTGGAAAACCTGTTCTATTATACTCAAGAAATTATATCATTCCTCTTAAAATGGTGGTGTCAGTAGTAGGGAGGGAAAGAACACAGTAATGTGGAATTTTATAGTGAAGCAATGGTTGCCTAATCACAAAGCTTCTCAATACATGTTTATTTGTTTGTAAAGCCTGCTGAGTAATCTTCTGAAAATGACGTCTTTTTCCCCAAAAAGTTTGTTGTCGGTAGTGGGGAAATATGAAACAGAGTAATGTGGAATTTGATAATGAAGCAAGGGTTGTCTAATCACTTAACTGTGTCAATGTATTTATGCATTAATTTTAAAATCCTGCTGAGACATCTTCTAAAAATTACATAATTTTTCTTACAATAATAGCGCCGTTAGTGAGGAAGGAAAAACGCAGCATTGTTGAAATTTATGGTGAAGCAAGGGTTGCGAACTCATAAACCAACACAATGTATTTATGTATTAATTTGGATATCCTAATGATCCATCTTCTAAAAATGATTTCAATTTTCTTAAAATTATGGTAACCTTGGTGGGAAGAGAAATTGTTTCATATATGTTGTACAATACCTGTTGAGAGTATATTAAATTGTTTCATATATGTATATAAATTACCCGTTCAAAGGTAGGTGAACATATTTTAAATATGTGTTGTAAATAACCCGTCCCGAAAAGATAAAATTATTTCATATATATTCTGTAAATTACCTGTCCTAGGGAAGGTGCAATAGCCGTCCTAGGGTAGGTAAAATATTCTTTTGCTCGAAATAGCAAATGATACATAGACATTAAAAATTTCTCTCTCCAAAGAATAACAATTATATTCAAAATCAACTTCAATTTTCTCATTGTTTATACAGTCCCGAGCAACGCTGGGTATCCCCGCCAGTATTAAATAAACAAGCAAAAACTACACGGTCCCCCGACTGATGCCTTTGTCATGTTTGTTAAAATAAAAAGTAATGAAGCAATTAAAGTTACTCCATTACATTTTAGTTTAATAAATTGAGATCTGCAATAATTTGATCGAACAAATCTGTGTTCTATTTTAATAAAAGTTAAATCACTTTGATGATGACGTTATATTCAAATTCAATAACTTAATTATTTTTAAAATAAACATATACTTACAAAATGCATTTAATAGTTTAATGTAATTGACAACTCCCCACTGTTGCTTAGAATATATATTCCATAATTCATAGTGAAATTTTTATAATTTTATCAAACATATACAGATTATTGACGTTTACGGATACACAAATCCTTTTAAAATGTAATCTTTAACATAGCTCAACATTTAATTCTTTAGCTCTTAATCAGTTTGCATCTAAATTTTTTAGCGGATACACTACATAAAATATGAATATACCCAGTGTTACTCACAGTGTTGTCGAGAATATATATTCCAAAATTCATAACGACTGGTTTATTAGTTTAGTGGTTTATTCTTACACCTATATATATATATATATATATATATATATATATATATATATATATATATATATATATATATATATATATATATTAGCAGGCCGCCTGGTGTTGCCCGGTCGTAAAATACGCATGAATATTATATTTTAATTAATACAGCATTCTTATTTATTATGAACAGAAACACTGTAGACATTAAACGCAACATTAAATTCCATAAAAAAAATGAAGTAAAAAAAACAAAACAAAAAGAAAAAAAACGGAAAGAAATATGTGCATGTGAATATTGTCATTTTTCAACAGTTCACTCGACCTGAGACCGAAATCAAAACCTTAAAGACGGTGAGTCAAGTACAATAACAGTTAGACTAGCTTTACACGTTCTTTAAAAAGTGTTTTCAGACCTACTTATTCTTAACATAAGGAATCTGCAATGTGAACGATTCGCGCATGCGCATTCGTGAAACAGCAAACATAAAAATCTAATGACCCTCATATATATATCTTTTTAAAAATGAGAATGTATATGTGTGTGAGTGTGTGTGTGTGTGTGGACATTTGTCAAGCTATATACTCAACAGTATACTTACAGACTTGAAATGTAGTATATAGAATAGTTAGAGATGTGGAGAGCTTTTTAATCAGTTTTCATTCGGAAAAATGGCTGCTAAGGAAGTCGTTAGGTATTATGTTTGCTTATCGTTTCATGAATGCGCATGCGTGAATAGTTCACATTTCAGATTACTTATGTTAATAATAAGTAGTATGAAAACACGTTTTAAAGATCGAGTCACGCTGGTAAAATGGTTATCGTACTTGACTCACTGTCACTAGGTGTTGGTTTAGATCTCAGCTCGAGTACTTTTCTTTACATACAAGAAGTGAACGATTTAGAAAAAACATAATACTCACATACACATGTCTCAGCTTCTGTATGAATCAAAATATAATATTTATGCGCAATTTAAGACCGGGCAAAGCCGAACGGCCTGCTATATATATATATATATATATATATATATATATATATATATATATATATATATATATATAAGCAATGTAAACTTCCACATTTTAGAAAACATTTTTTAATGAATTTAAATAAGACAATTTAAAACCTGAAAATGTTGTAAAATGAAAAATCATTTTATTTACTTTTTTCATCATTATGAAGAAGAAGAAAAAACTTAATCGGATTGACATCTCCTTGATAAAGCCAGGTTATTGGCGAAAATTCAGAATTTAATAACATAAAAAAGTAAATAAAAATGATTTTATCATTTCTCAACATTTTCAGGTTTACAAATTGTCTTATTTAAATTCATTAAAAAAATGTTTTCTAAAATGTGTGACTTTACATTGCTTAAATTTCGCGCTTAAACCAAGCGACAACACATGGATATAAACAGCTACCGAGACTAGATGTATTTTCTCTTCGGGAGGCTCCGACCCCTTTTTACATCATTATTAAGAAATTTCACGTTTAAAAAAAGTAAATGATTTTTAATAAGTTATTTGCATCTTAAAGTGGTTACAAAACAGTTTGTTTATTCGAAATGTTAAATTCTATTAAATTTACTGCTAAATGCTTTTTGCTTATTCTTATATATATATATATATATATATACTAGCGGGGGGGCACTCGGCGTTGCCCGGATTTTTAGAGGCGTGGTTGGGGGGGGGGGGGGGTAAAATGAAAACAAAACTAATACCCCTGTTAAAATATTATAAAAACAAACAAAATTTTTTTTTTTTAAATCCCAAAAGTTTGAGGGGGGTGGGGCTTGAATTCGAATCATTGAGGCGAAAGCGCAAAAAACAAACAAACAAAAAAACAACAAAAAAAACGTGATGAAATAACTAAAAAGTGAATTAGGTCAAATATCAATTCCGCAATGAAGTTTGTTTTGGTTCAGTTTCAGTAGTCCCACATCACACTCGAATGACTAAATGAATTTTTTTGTTTTAATTTTAAATTAAGTGTAATGTAAGTGAATTCACGATATTGTTGCGTTGTAATAATAAATAGTCAAGAATTAAATCTTTGTCTAAAAACAAATGTTTAGTTGAAAGCCCTAATAAATAAAGGTCATAGTTAGATTTCACGGTTAGAGTCGTTAAAACCGGAAGTAAGAATGGATTAGTCCCGCAGGTTGTGTCTTACACTAATTAAAAAAAAGCAAACAATAATAATAATCGCGTTTTCGCGTTTTTTTTTATTATGGGAAAAACAGAAAGCATAAATCAGGGGAAAAAGATTAAAAAAAAAACGGCATAAATAACCGTGTACGTTTCCAAACCGGTATTTCCTCGTACTGTTCCCTGTGAACGCATCCGCTGCGGTGTAAATGGAGAGCGGGGAAAGGAGGAATCTAATAGAGAGAAAAGATGTAGCAACTTCCATTGAATCTAACCGATTTTGGCAGTGGACTCTCACCGAAAAAATATAAGAATGTACCATAGCCGAGGAACTGTAGAGGTAATAGATCTATAGCACACCTCAGATAATGTGCTACAGTTTGTACGCATTAAATTTGCATGTAATGTCATGATTTTTAATCCTATTAAAGTCAAAGTCGGAGGGTAAAAAATGAGTTCATTTTATTTATATAGATAGATAGAAGAAGAAGATAGAAGATAGAAGAAGATAGATAGATAGATAGAATAGAAACAAAGATAGAAGAAGAAGATAGAAGAAGAAGAGATAAGGGAGTGAGCACTTATGAACGCTCTAAGGCCACTCGAGGATAAGGGTTAATAAGTGTACGCTAGTAGTCATCTAGAAACTGTTAGTAGTGGGAATTTGCTATAATTTGATTATTTAAGGAGACAGCTCAGCAAGATCTTGATAACATAGGACGAGTTGTAGTTAGATAGAAAGCAAACCAACAGAACAGAGTTCCACAGGCGAGCAGTTCTAGGAATGTTTGTTCATAGAATCCACATTTAGATTTAGGCACAGATAGAGAATGGGAAATTTGTTGATAGTGAATTTAGCTAGCGATTGCTTTTCGTGAAAGTTTGGGGACAATATATTGGAGCTCAGACTAGCACTTGTCATGAAAATAACGATAAAGATACAGATCAGCAACGTCCGTTCTATGGAAAAGAGGTTGCAGGAAAGAGAAAAGTGTATAAATAGAGCTATGCGTATTTACGTGTGTGTATTTACGTGTGTGTATTTACCTTTTTTTATTTTACTTCAGTAAGTTTTAAAAGATCAAGGGGCTCCCTCCTAGAGCTAACACTTAATTCTGTTATGATTTAAATTTATATCTGAGGGCTCTTTTAAGAATAAATATTGTTTCCTTTATGGCTGCTATCTGTATTTCGTTACAGCTTGGTCTTCCAGGGATGGCTTCTAAGTATTTATGAAGATTCTTTTTTATTAAACCAGTCGCTCCTATCACAACCGGTATACTGTTTATTTCTTTCAGAGACCATGTCGTTTTTAGATCATTTTTTTAGGTCCTGATATTTTGTTATCTTTTCCTGTTCAGCTCCGTTAAGGCCGAAATCCTTTGGGACTGTGACATCGACAATGAGCGCAGTTCTTTCAGGCTTATTCCATATAACAATATCTGGTTTGATGGCCTTGTCTTTTATGTATCTGCCTGCCTCTATGTCTTTGTCATAGAACACGGTCACATTTCCATTTGATGTTATTGGTGGTGGCTCATGTTCCCAGATGTTCAGCGATCTGTCAAGTTGCATCTCTCCACAGATATTCCAATGGATGTATTTGCATACTTTGTTGTGACGAGTAGTGTAATGGCCATCTGCCAATAAGATTGGGCATGCAGACATTAGATGGCTTGGGCTTTCAATTGCTGAGTGGCAAAACCTGCACTGGCCATTTGTTTGTAGGCCAGCCATTTTTTAAAATCCATTTGTGAGTAAGCCCTGATCTTGCGCGGCTGTGAATTTACGTGTGCGTATTTACGTGTGTGTATTTATGTGTGTGTATTTACGTGTGCGTATGGATGTTTGAATAATGATAAAATTAGCATACTTTAGATTAATTTCCACAAAATGATGGAAAACTATTTTGTGTAAGAATTTACACATGTATTTGTGAAAGTATTTCCTATCTCATTATAAGATAAACATGATCATTTATTCAGTCGGTAATCAAATACTTGGAAATGATTATGTTTATTGAAAATTTGAAATGCAACAATTTTCCATGTTACTTGGATAAATCAAACTTATGCTGTGTTTTCGATTTCATAAAAAAAACAAAAAGAACAGGGAACAATATTCTTACAATTTGGTCATTCAGTTTATGAGTTATTCAATAACAATTCTGTTTTATAAATATAAATATTTCAGACTGGTGTACGAACTGACAGAGCCTATGAAAGGCGTGTACGGAAGCATATGAAAATACCATAGTGCCAATTTCTAAAGTAAGCGTAATAGTCCACCGAAAATGTTAGCGCAAAGATGCGTGAGAACAAAAGAAAAATACCGTCTGAAAATTACGCGCAATAGTTTGAACTAAATTTTTTTGTTTCAAATTAAAACATGCCAATCAGTGAACTGTTGGAGATGCGAAAACGCATAACAAAAGCTTTTGCAGTGAAATGATTATTCTAAAACTTGCCTTATGAAAATATGACAATTGTTGTAGAAGCGTTGATTCCATTTCTACGGATTTTTGGAAGTTTCTTTTTGGAAATTTTTCCTCTGGCGTATTTTTATCATTTACATTTGTTTATTAAATGAATGACGACGATTTTAGTACTAAATAAATATAAATTTTATTGTAATTCTATATTCAAATACGTCTTATTGAAAGAGAATATGTGTGTGTGTAAAAGAGAGGGGGATAGATAGATAGATAGATAGATAGATAGATAGAAGAAACAGATTCTCTCTCTCTTTTTATACAACACATTATGTTGCATAAAGAGAGAAAGAAAGAGAGGAAGAGAAAGAGAAAGGAGGGAGAGAGAGAGGGAAGGAGAGTATAAAACACGTTATCTTGCAATCATATGTGTTAGCATCTGTGCATCTTATCATATCTGGAGTGATAATTACTAACTAAAGAATTATCTAAAATAAGTTTTAAAATTAGTATAAATCTTAGTATTATTTCATAAGCTGTGAAAAAGGAAAGAGAAAGAGAGAGAAAGAGAGAGAGAGAGAGAGAGAGAGAGAGAGAGAGAGAGAAAGGGAGAGAGATAGCGACCACCTCACCCATTCCTCGTGACTGATGAACCGTCGCTTACAATCACCTGCTATCATCGTTCTTTCTCATTCCTATTGTTTCACTACCCATTACCTCCCAAGTTCCACACACATTTCTGCAATTTATCCCATATTTACCTCTTTCGAAAATCACGGATGATGTATGATCTTTCCAATAGTTCACTCTGTTATATGTTTCTTGGACTTGCTGCTACACAGAATATTCATTTCTTACAGATTGTTCAATGGAAATATTTACACACTCCATTGAGTCAGATTGTATAGTAATTATTTCCCAGCAGAACATTACAGCTGGATGACAGATGATTCACACACTATACGCCCCCACCCCCTCGCCGCCATTTTTCTCATGTGGCGCATTATTACTTCTTCAAAATCACCTGTACGTTCCTCAACTCACTGAGGATAATTTCTATGGTTTTTATAAATATATGACACCGGAACCAGCCAAGAGCATTCAATAATTTACACAATCGCCCCAACGACGGACCTTATGTCAAATTATAGTCGATACTTACAAAATAAATACACATACAATAAATATACATAGTACACACATATGCACGCAGTGTTCATTAATCATATTTAACAAAGGGTA